>NC_045548.1:17792243-17912243 GCF_009769535.1 Thamnophis elegans
AAAACAGGAATCAAAAATCTTCTTCCTAATCTATTGAAAGATAAAACTGGGTTCTAAAATAAAAGTAACCTAATTGTTGAAATTTCATAATCAGACTCCTTTTCCTTTCAATAAATCTTGTTAAAGAAGATTGGGTGTGAACCCTATGTTGTAAAGGTGATTGCCAAGAGCCTGTTTATTATGTTATACTGCCTTCATCTGCATACATACAGCAGTGACAGAAATTAGATACTAATCAAACACACAGCTTATGCAAAAACACATTTTAGAAATATTTAAGTGCCTTTCAATAAATAAGTCAACTAATATGATGAGGCAATCAATGAAAAATAATTGATTAATTAAAATGATAGTGTAATGAACCAGACTAAAACTATCTACAAGTATCATGAAATAATACATGTCAAGATATTCTTTCCTGTGTAAAACTAAAAGGGAAATGCTTCTAGTAAAGATGATGTAGCTGTATATTGTACATGTGAGTATTGTCTGAATGGTAGTATACTTTATCATTCTATAAAGATATTTTATGCATATGATGCAGCTTTAATTAACTGAATCATTATTTTATGTACTTAAAATGTTTTATACTATTCCTCATGCAAAGAGAGTCTGGATCTTACATGCAATAACTGATTATTTAACAACTGTAATACAACACAGCAGTATTAAAATCCAATAATGAAATTAGAAAATGAGTAAATTAATCCAATAAGAATCTTTTTTTCAAATGGACCATCTTTAATCACTACAATTTTTTAAGATCAAAATCTGCAAGATATGACTAAGTAAAGCTTGTTTTGAGCTGGTTTGATTCAAAGATGCTTTTCCATATGACAGTCACAGGGGAGAAAATCTTTCAGGCTGCTGAAGATGATTTGAAACTGAGAGGGCCTGTTAGTCATATCCTGCATACCCCATGGTGTGCATACTTCTTAATTTCCTGAGGGAAGCATTCTGCATGTACTTTGGCAGCTTTTCCTTTTCCTTTATTAACATACTATGAGATAGCTACCACTAAATTTGCCAAGGATGGTAGTGATTGTTGTAGCTCACCTGTAATGAAATCTCTACAATATAGACTTTGGGCATACTGCTGGCAAACAGCAACATATCAGCTAGTATGTATGATACAAATGTACGCTCAGTCACCCGAAGGAAATGTAAAAGGATTAATATACCTCCTGCAGGAAATAATGCACCTAACAGGTTTCAGAAATTAAACATTTCCACAACTCAAATTGCCCAGCTCGGTAGCAGAACTTTGGCCTTACAAAATGCTAAACAAGGCCAAAAGTTTGTTTGGACATGGATGGGAGATCACCAATAAACCCTAAATAAAGACTGGATAAGGAAGTAATCAGAGGTGGTATTCAGCAGGTTCTGACCAGTTCTGGAGAACCGGTAGCGGAAATTTTGAGTAGTTCAGAGAACCAGTAAATACCACCTCTGACTGGCCCCGCCCCCATCAATTCTCTGCCTCCCGAGTTCCAGCTGATCTGGAAATCAGCCACACCCACCAAGCCATGTCACGCCCACAGAACTGGTAGTAAACATTTTTGAATCCCACCACTGGAAGTAATGGCACACTAGTTTCATGTGTAGCCAAATTAAGTCAAGCAGAACTTAAGAATGTCTTAATTGTTTCATGTTTTTAAAGTGTAACGTACAATATTTGTTTCTAGCACTCAACACCAAATAAAATTTGACTACCAAGTCTTACAAATGTGTTCATGACCAAAGAGTTGGAACACAATCTTTCTACCTTTTTCATGTAATTCACTGTACATTTTATCTGCTATAAATTAACTACTAATATTTTCTTTTCAACAGGGAGCCTCAGTGTCCAAAACAGACTACTAGATAGCTGTAAAAGAAAGCATGGTGGAAATGTTACTTGAATTTATCCCCTAAAAAAGAGTGAGAAAGAAATGCCAACAATTTAATGGATATATCAGTTGTATTAGGATGAGGCAGCCATCTTCACGGTCATGCAAATGTGAAAACGGACAACCATAATTATGAAAATGAATACAGCTAGTTGGCTAATGTTTTTTCATGGAACTATATAACAGAGTGCATAAATAAAGCAGAAGCACCAGCTGTGTGAGTAATTCTGCCATTTGATTTAGAAGATGAAAAAGAAAACCATAACTAAAGCCAAAGGATTTTTAAAAAAAGTTACACCAGTCATTAAATATTTACACTAAAAAATTAGTCTAAAACAGGACGATTTCATATTTCAGTGGTCTTGAAATTTAGAATTAAGTCATAGTTCATAGATACATCCAAAATGACAATAAGTATTTAGAAGATTTTTTTTCTGATTCTATGTCTATATGTTTCTGTATTGAAGTCAGCGTTGATATGGATTATCTCTGAACTCAATTAGTTTCCAGGTCCACAGCTGCTCTATCTTACTAGGGTTCAGTCTAAGGCAGTCCATTGCACCTAGACAAGATTGCTCATGAGTTGCCTCACTCTAGCTAAATGAAGTGGAAAAAGAGATACTTAGAAGGTTCTCCTTCTGAGTTATGAATTCCATTTGGTGGTAGTGGGTGAGCCTCTATGATATTGGCCAAGAGCACAGAAATCTAAGTATCGTCAGCATATATTTATTGTGTGTATAATGTATGTATGTATATATGTATGATATATACATGCATGCATTTATTCTATGTAGGCAAATGATCTCCCAGAAATTTTATTTAAATACTAAACAGTACAGATTTATATGTGTTCAACAATAACAGTGACAAGGCTAAACTCTGAGGCAATCTATAATGGAGTGTGTGTTCTCTTCCCACCCACCATCACCAAATGGAATTCACAACTCAGAAAGAAGAATCCTTCTAAGTGTTTCTTCTTCCACTTCATTTTAACTAGAGTGAGGTAACTCATGAGCAGTCTTGTCAAGTGCCAACAAAGACTAGAAGTAGACCAAGTGCTAAAGAGAAATACCTGCCATGGCTTCAGCAAGTGCAAAACTCCATTTAGTGCATTGAGAGACCAACAGAATCCATGAAGTGCCTGAAGCAGACTGATCAAACATATCCTTCCTACCTGCAGCAGGTTAATTCTGTGGAAACCAGACAGTGAATTTACCATGGCAAGAACTAAGAGAAACGTTCTCTACCCTCAAATCTTGTTCCAAATGGTCCATCTGGAAGAAACCCATGGTTCTCATGGTGGCCATTTAGTCACATGCCATTAGCCAAGTCCCCAAGTAGAGTATGTTGAAGTCTCCCAAAATATAAAGTCTAGGAAACTCCTTTGATATGTTAGATAGATGCAGTAAAGATTGATCTGTGCTGCAGGGAAGGTGTTACAACATCCCCAATGTGTTCATGAGCCCAACTTCACAAATAGCACGAGAAAGAGGATGATTTCATTTATTAATATAAATATTTATTTAGCACATAAATTCACTGATAGGTTGAACAGAGGTAAAGAAGACCTATTTCTGAAAAATACCTGTGTGCTACTCTTTAAGATTAACTAGATATCTAATTTTTAAACAATGCTTTCTTGCCAAAGTGTTTTACTATATGTATTATCTTATTTTATAAGATATTCCTCTCAATGCAACTATCTATATTATCAAATGTTTGTTAATGCAAGCTGCTTCGGTAGGAAATATTTTTATTATGTCTTGAGAAGCCCATAGGAGGTTATTTTTACTCTCTATATGTTCATAGACATGAAATCTTTTGAACTTATTTCAATATATTCTTTTGAACACAAATACATGTATGATTTTAAAAAAATTATCTTTGCATATCTCAACCACAAAGACTTGAAAAAAATTATGAGCCAATTAATAATGTCTAGTATTTACTAAAGTATGAAATATATACTTGATTGCAATAAAACCTCAATAGAATGGATTAATTGGGAGGGGTGTGCCCCTTATTCCCATCTATCCATTAATTATAAAAAGTTCATAATCTGTGTAATTTGCATCAACTACATTGATTTTATGACAGTTGTGGTAATTTTACATCCATTGTATAATTATTCAAATAATATAAATAGTTGTAAAGTTAAGGGAAAAAAATAAAAACATACCTAAATTGTTTTGCCTGAACTACCCAAGATGCAGTGACGATTTTAGAAACTATGTGGTTAAACATATCTGAAACCTGCTAAATGGCAGCTCATTAGATTGAGGTGCTACTCGACTATAAACGTATTGTGTGCACATAGAAATACATGTACTTTCCTACTATTTTTCAGTAAAAGACAAAAGAATTTGGAGTTCTCATCTCTTTTCTTAGAATCAAACTTTTTTATTCTAACCACTTCATGGCAGATGGTTCTGTATTTCTTACATCTGCATGCGCAGCAGGCTCCATTTGACCTGTGCATGTTTTACAATCTGTTTGTTTTGACTTTATTTATTTATTCTCAGAACAGGTGGGGATGTGTATTCCTTTATAGGGAACACAACTATCATCTCTCACCATTACCCATGCTGTTTTGGGTAGATCAGTATAAAAATTAAACTGACCTACGTTACTGGACAAATCAGGGTAGAAGAGGAAGAGGAGAGGAGAGTTGGTGTCTTGCTTTCTGAAGTTTAAAGGCACATTTTAATATGGTTAATATCTTTTGTTAAGACTTGTTTAAAAAGTATGTTTTAATAATATAAATTAGATTTGCAATAGAGTCTGTCCAAAACTAAGCAGTAGTATTTGACCAAAGACAGAACTAAGGCTAATCTCTTAAATAGAAGCCTTTGCTCCCTTGCTGCGTAAATTACAATGAGTTTATCCAGTCTGTTAGTTCAGCACTGTGATTAAATGCTCCTTAAATCCAGTCACAAACACCAGGGAAGAACAAGCAGAAAAATCAGCAAAATGGACTGTACTGTTTCAATCTAACTCATCACCAGCAAGGGACTGCTAGTGGGAAATTAAAATTGTGAGTCCAAATCTTCCACAAGTACTCAGCCTGGTGGGACATTAAAAATAAATGCTGCACTGTTAGAAAAGCCCTGTCAACAGGGCAACTTCACTTTTTAAAATGGCTGTGTTTTGTTTTCCAAAGAATGGATACAATCTCACACCCATCATCTCTATCAATATACCTTCCTGCCAGTTTAGGGAACTTTTAAAAGCACAAAATGTGGATTTCTGAACTTGTGCCTTTGTTCTTAAGGTCAGAAGGGCACAAAATACTGCAGAAACAGCTGACCATGACAATTCATCACATCTTTCCTGTGCAAGCTTTGAATTAAATGATTAGTCAGAAAGCTTTACAGAAAAGAGGGGACACAGCAATGCTACACAGATAAAGATTAAAACGCTCAATGATTACTAAAAATCATGATTCCCAGCCTCAGATAGAGAATCTGAATATCAATGGAATGATACTTTACAGTACACCCAGTCACAGGGGTGGCGAAAGCTACTTCTTACATAATATTTATGACAATTATATGGTAACTGGCTGTGCCTCAGTATAAATACATTATCTGGATATGAAACAAAACATTAGAAGAAAGCGCTAGATAATCCTGCTCTCAAACTGGCCAATCTATGTAGCTTCCTATACACTTAATATATCTAATAGATGTACTAGGCGTTTCTTGTGATGGGTGAAATCCTCCACTTTACCTTGCCATTAGGTGGGGTGTTGTTTATTTTTTTTACAAATAACTCAGGGTGGGGAACTTATCCCACACATCTTCTCCAATTATTTTGCCCACAACAACAATCCCGCGAGGTGGACTAAGGGAGAGAGAGAGACTGGTCCAAGATCACCCAGCTAGTTTTCATGGCTAAGGCAGGACTATAACTCATAGTCTCCCATTTTCTAGCCTGGGGTCTTAACCACTCCACCAAACTGGCTCTCTCCATTATTTCTAAGAGGAAGAAATAATGAACCTGATTTTATAGAATAGCAATTAGAGCCTGGACTTGAAGCCATGTTGTTTTCCAACAACTAAGCAGAGGAAAAGCTTGAGGGTATTAAGGCTTTCGATTGCTGAAGACCTAGTAGAATGCTTTTTAATAGATTTAGATTTAGATTTTTAGATTTTATTGAACATTTATAGGCCGCCCTTTTCCCTGAGGGGACTCAGGGCGGCTTACAACAATGGGGGAAGGGAGTGCAAGACGAGACATAAAAGAAAAGAAAAACGTGAGTAAAAAAATTAACCATAAAACACAACATTCACTCAACATTCGGGCGGGGTGAGAATAAATCCTATCCCCAGGCCTGACGGGATAGCCAGATCTTAAGGGCTGTGCGGAAGGCCTGGACTGTGGTGAGGGTACGGATCTCCACGGGGAGGTTGTTCCATAGCGTCGGAGCTGCAACTGAGAAGGCTCTCCTCCGCGTAGTCGCCAGTCGGCACTGACTGGCGGATGGAATTCGGAGGAGGCCTACCCTGTGCAATCTGATGGGACGCAGGGAGGTAATTGGCAGGAGGCGGTCTCTCAGATAGCCAGATCCACTACCATGGAGCGCTTTATAGGTGGTAAGTAGGACCTTGAAGTGCACCTGACGATCAACAGGTAGCCAGCGCAGCTCACGGAGGATCGGTGTTATATGGGCGAACCGTGGTGCGCTCGGCCGCGTTCTGGACTAGCTGAAGTCGTCGGATGCTCTTCAAGGGCAGCCCCATGTAGAGCACATTGCAGTATTCCAGCCTAGAGATCACAAGGGCTCGAGTGACTGTTGTGAGAGCCTCCCGGTTCAGGTAGGGCCGCAACTGGCGCACCAGGCGATCCTGGGTAAATGCCCCCCTGGTCACAGCTGACAAATGGTGGTCAAAACTCAGCTGTGGATCCAGGAGGACTCCCAAGTTGCGGACCCTGTCTGAGGGGTATAAATTTTGCCCCCCCAGCCTGATTGATGGAACGTTAGCCGAATTTTTGGGAGGAAAACACAACAGCCACTCGGTCTTTTCCGGGTTGAGCACCAGTTTGTTAGCTCTCATCCAGTCTTTAACAGCCTCAAGGCCCCGGTTCATCACGTCCACCGCTTCATTGAGTTGGCACGGGGCGGACAGATACAACTGTGTATCGTCCGCATATTGGTGGTACTTAATCCCATGCCTCCGAATGATCTCGCCCAGCGGTTTCATGTATATGTTGAATAGCATGGGGGACAGAACCGAGCCCTGCGGCACCCCATAGGTTAGGGGCCTCGGGGACGATCTCTCCCTCCCCACCAACACCGACTGCGACCTGTCCGAGAGGTAGGAGGAGAACCACTGTAAAACAGTGCCGCCCACCCCCACCTCCCGCAGTCGTCGCAGAAGGATACCATGGTCGATGGTATCGAAAGCCGCTGAGAGGTCAAGGAGAACCAGGATGGACGCGTAGCCTCCATCTCTGGCTCTCCAGAGATCATCGGTCAATGCGACCAAAGCGGTTTCTGTGCTGTAACCAGGCCTGAAGCCAGACTGGAAGGGGTCAAGATAGTTAGCTTCCTCCAAGGTACGCTGAAGCTGTAAGGCCACCACCTTCTCAACAACCTTCCCCACAAAGGGGAGGTTGGAGACTGGACGGTAGTTATTAAGAACTGCTGGATCCAAGGACGGTTTCTTCAGGAGGGGCCTCACCACCGCCGCCTTAAGCGCGGTGGGGAGGTATCCCTCCAGAAGAGAGGTGGTAACGACCGCCTGGATCCAGCCTCGTGTCACCTCTCTGCTGTTGGCAGTCAGCCAAGAGGGACACGGGTCCAGTATACAGGTGGAGGAACTCACAGCTCGCATAGCCTTGTCCACATCCCCAGAGGCAACATCCTGAAACTCAACCCAGAGATGGTCTGCCAAGTCATTCCCTTGTGTCTCGGCTGGATCTGCGAGAGTGGAGTCCAGTTCCGATCGAAACCGAGCAACTTTGTCCGCCAAGAACAATCTACCAAACCAATGTCCCCCAGGGAGGAAGTGACCTATCACTTCTACCTTTCATCATGAAGTCTTGACAAACAGCCTAGTCTTCTACACTATGTAACTCCCTAGGGCAGGCACTTAGGATACCCATCTATTGTGAATATCTTACTACCATATCTCACACTGGAGTTCTTGCCGACCCAAAGCGTAGAAAGAAAAACAAGATGAAGGGGGAAACAAGGAGTTTTCACCCAATACAACCCATCAGTTGATAAAGCAACTCCATCTAAATGTTCAGAAGAACTATTTTTCTATTTCTTATATCAAGTTTAGTTGCAAATTTTGCTTTTTCTGCTTTGTTGAAAATCATGGCCACTCTCTAGTTTAAAGAATGAGCATCTATAACAACATGTTTTATATAGAGAGCCCTCGATAAATATTTGTGCATCAATGAGAATGAGCCCATCTTGGCAAAATCCATACTGTATATAAAATCTGAGATATTGAAAGTGATCTAAATACCAGTTGGTATATAATAGGATTGGAATATAATTTATGAAACACCAGTTTCAAAAAAAGAAATGAATTCCTGGGAGTATGAAAATTGGTGGCCTCTAATATATATTTTCTTCCTTGAGAAAGAATTATACAATATTTGGGGAAAGCATCAAAATGTGATGCTTAAAAATGTCAAACCAAATTTTGAAGATGTAATCACCCTGTAATTCCCCACTAAAGGATGTTTCATTGTGTTTCCAATAGTTATTGCTTATTCCTCATGGTAGCACAATGGATCATCAAATTGTCCCTGACCAGCAAGCAAAGAGATATGGTAAGCATTTGCTCCTTCCACTTACTCTATACCAAAGTCATTGTACCAATGGAAATGGAAGAAATTTGTGCTAATAACAAGTGTAGATAAAGGTCAGTGATATGCAAACTATTCTGAACTAAATAAAACTGAACTTGAATCATCCTGGTTTTTCAATTAGCTTCTAAGACATGAAAGAATATGAAACAGTGTAATATACAGATCCATAATAATCCATAATCCATGGGTGCAGCTGTACTTCTGGCGTGTTCAGCGCAGTGTTATTTTTGAATAGGTTACCATACTTTTAAAATGATATTTTATACGTATTTGATGGGAAATACATATAGAAACCATATATATTAGAACCATGCAGTTTCCCGAGTATATTATAAAAGCATACACAATGAAAGGCTTTATGCGTAAGAGAGAAATTTATACCCTTCATCATTCCTTTCAGTCTCAATGTCAAAATTGGATTTTGATTAATTTGATTAGATTTGATTAGCTTAACCATTAATTTATAGACTAGGGTTTTCATCACTGACATTTTTAAAGGATTCTGCCAGAGCAAGAAAATTTGATTTACAGCCTTAAAAAAATGTCATTTCACCTTCTATTTAAAGACTTCAGGTCTCTCACTATGAATGTCTATCTAAATGCTAACAAAAAGTTTTTTTCTGATTATGTCTCCAGTGGTTTTCAATAGATATTATATATAGGGCAAGAAACTTAATACTTGTATACCCACTTCAAACATCCCTACAGAATCAAAACTTCATTGGGCCACAGCAACAGAAAAATCAATTGATGAGAAAGATATCTATCTATCTATCTATCTATCTATCTATCTATCTATCTATCTATCTATCTATCTATCTATTATCTATCGATCTATCTAATCTATCTCAGTATATACCGTATTTTTCTGAGTATAAGACGCACCGGAGTATAAGATGCACCAAGGTTTTGAAGAGGCATTTTTTTTAAAAAAGTAGGTAGGTAGATAGAGAGGGAGAGAGGGAGAGAAAGAGAGAGAAATACAGTAGGTCAGTAGGGAGAGAGAGAGTAGTTAGGTAGGTAGGTAGATAAAGGGGGGGAAGAGAGAGAGGGGGGGGAGAAATAGAGATAGATAGATAAATACAGTAGGTATGTAGGGAGAGAGAGAGAGAGTGTCTGTGTGTAGGTAGGTAGAGGGATAGAGAGAGAGAAATAGAAAGAGAGAAATACAGTAGATAGGTAGGGAGAGAGAGAGAGAGTAGGTAGGTAGGTAGGTAGAGGGATAGAGAGAGAGAGAGGAAGAAATGCCGTAGGTAGGTAGGGAGAGAGAGAATAGGTAGGTAGGTAGATGTTTCCAGGTGTATTTATCCATGTGCTGGAGAAGGAAATCATTGACAATCTGCAGCACCTAACTTTGTTCCTGCTGGCCCAGCACTTGATCAATGTAATTCTCATCAATCATTTAAAGAGCTTTCCAAAAGGGGGGGAAAAGTTTTTGCACCATGCAAACCTCCCCAAAACAGCCCGTTTTTTTTTCAAATAAAAGGCATGAATAGCCTGGGGGGGGGGGCTTGCAGAGTACTCCTGGGGGGTGGGGGGCAAAAATGAGCAAAAAATGGCCCGTTTTTCATGGAAACGGGCCCGTTTTTTGTCAAACAAATTGCATGTATAGCCTTATGGAGGCTTATAGAGTGCTGCTGGGGGCTGGGGAGGCAAAAACGGCCCGTTTTTTGCTTATTTCTGTCCTCCCCAGCCCCCAGGAGTTCTCTGAAAGCCTCCATAAGGCTACGCACGGCCATTTTGGTGAAGTGGGCAGGCCTTCAGGAGGCAAAAAAATGCTGTATTTGATGTATAAGACGCACCCAGATTTTCAGCCTCTTTTTTGAGGAAAAAAGGTGCGTCTTATAATCCAAAAAATACGGTATCTATTTGTTTCCTATGTGTATGGAGACAATCATTGACCCAGTACCATATACTTATTTATTAACTAAACACATGCACACACAGAGCTGTAAAACTATTATTTTAGTTTACCTTTCTTTTGGTGTACCTACTCCATGTTTTCCTAATAAGTGTGTGTTTAAATGTTTCTTCATTACAAACGCCACTCTGAAAAACAAAATTAATTGCGGTTATTATTTCAGTTTAGCAACAATTAATGAACATATACATGCAATATGAAAGACAATGTAATTTAGAAATAATAGTTATGATAAAATCTAATAAATATGTGGAAGAGAGGCAACATTCAGATAAAGGTAAAGGTTCTCCTTGCACATATGTGCTAGTCATTCCCGACTCTAGAGGCAGTGCTCATCTTTGTTTCAAAGCCGAAGAGCCAGCGCTGTCCAAAGACGTCTCCGTGGTCATATGGCTGGCATGACTAAATGCCAAAGGCGCACGGAATGCTGTTACCTTCTCACCAAAGGTAGTTCCTATTTTTTCTACTTGCATTTTTTACGTGGTTTCGAACTGCTAGGTTGGCATAAGCTGGGACAAGTATCAGGAGCTCACTCTGTTACATGGTGCTAGGGATTCGAGCTGGCGAACTGCTGACCTTTCTGATGGACAAGCTCAGCATCTTAGCCACTGAGCGTCCTTGGGGCAACATTAAGAAAATGTAAAGGTTTCCCCTTTCCAATGATTTCTGACTCGGGAAGAGATGCTCATCTCCATTTCTCAGCTGAGGGAGCCCGCGTGGTCCAAAGATATTTCCATGGTTGTGTGGCCAGCATTATTAAAGGCCCAGGCACATGGAATATTACTACCTTCCCATCGAAGTGGTACCTACTTGTCTATTCACATTTGCATGCTTTCGAACTGTTAGGTGGGCAGGAGGTGGAGCAAATAACAAAAGTTCACCCTATCGGTTGTGCTTCAAATCCGAGCTGTCAGCTTTCCAGCTGATAAGCTCAGCATCCTTAACCACTGAGCCATTGTGTCCCCTTGTAAAAATATAGAATACATTTAAAAAAAAAACTCTTGACATAACTGGAAACTACAATTAACCATTAAATACAACGCCCAGTGTCCCTACATCTCACGCAAAGGCTTGTCATGCCATGGCTCTTCCTGTGCTTGATCTTTCTCACATGTCCACTGCTGACTCAGATATACTGTAAGCAACTCAGCTTTGGGTGCAATCTTACTAATGTACTCCTGGATGTTGGTTTTGTCCAGAAATCTGACTCTGAAACTCAACAGATACCACCTACCCTTTTCCCTCCATCTGATGCATAATATCTGGGTGTTGGATTTGGGATGAAAACTTCCATACATTGTTTGGCGGGTCTTCACCACACAACTTCCATGTCTTATTTGGCCAGCTCACTATACTGGCAGGCTATCTGATGACTGGTAGGATGTATACATCGATGGAATCAATATTGTTCTTCTCAATGAGCTGGCTAGTAAGAACTTATCTTATTGTTTAGTGGTACTTGGATATTGCTGTCTACCTTGCCTCCTCATCATGGTCCCCAAGTGACTGTGAGATACCAAGGTACCTGAAGCTGGTCTGTATGTCTGCTATGTGGCCTGCTGGTAGTTTCACCCCATTAGTTTTAACTCCCTTCTCCGTCTTGATTATCATCCAGCCAAACTTCCCTAATCCAAATTACATCCAAATGTCCTCACTGTAGATCCAGATCAGATGAATCAGTAAGTTGACATCTTGTTCATACTTAGCATACAGTGTGATATCATCCATATAAAAGAGGCAGCTGATGGCAGAACCATTCTTTTTTAAAAATATATATATATTTTTTATTTTCAAACAAACACAAACACACAAAACATATAACATAAAAGCCTCTTCAACTGCATACAGTGTGTCAGTCGGTTACAAGGTCTTTCTGCATCCTTTCCATAGTCATCACTTGAGCTTTATCAAAAATCACATATTGTCAATCAAATATCTTTGTATACATTATTATACTTCATTTGTTTGATTATCACTATTGTTTCTCCATTTTAAACAAGGTATTCTAAATATGTGTATTTATATTATAATGATTCATTATATCATCTTCAATATATCCAATAATAAAGAATTTTTTATATCCTATTCTAAGTCATTCTATTATTTTAGCATTGAAAACATTCTCTAGTAATTTTCAATTCCATGTTTTTTCCATTGTTAGTATCATCAATCTAATATACATGTATACAAATAGTTATCATTGTTAAACATCCATTAAGCATAGCTATTATTACATCCTTTTTATATGAAACATATTAAATTTGAAGTAAATTTATATTATGGCATTTCATTATATCATCCTGAAATCATCCAATGGTATTATATCTTTATATTCTATTCTACATAGAATTATTTATCTTTTATAAAAAGGTTTTTCAACATCATTTCCATCACCCTCACTTACAGTTTGTATAAAATTTCATATTATCAATCTAGTATATATAAATGCTTTATTATCATTATTGATCATTTATTTGACTATAGCTATTATTACTTTGTCTTATACATAGTACTCAAAATTTAACTACATTTAACTAAATTTTATTGTGATATTTCCTTTCATCATCCTGTGTCCTTCCAAAAATAGTGCAGTCCAGTATCTCTTCCCATTTGTAGAATCTGTATTCTAAGTGTTTTCTTCATAAGACTTATGTAGACTTCTCTTGACAACTTGTTATTCATTGCATATCTTATAAAGATTCGAAACCCTCTATCTGTTCCTTTCATCAGCTTGACTTTTGTTATCACTAATGCTTCTGCTGAAATTACTCTCATTGTTTCTGCCAAATTTTCTCCCCTTTCTTCATCTATATTTTGACATCTGAGATAGAGTTCCAGTTCATCGATCTCTCCTTTCCATATTTCGCACTTATCATTTCCTCCACTCTTGATTTGCTATCAGTGTCAACAATTTTCTTATCACTTTCATATGTCTCTGTGGTTTTTTGAACTCTGTCCTCAAATTTCATCGTTGTTTTATAAGTATTCTCAACTCTTCCCTCCATACTTTCTGTATTTTGATCTATAATTTCAAATCTCTTTTCAATTCTCTCTGTGATTATTAAGACTTTTTGAATTTCTAGCATAATTCTTTCCAATGCTAGTCCCTTTTCTTCTTCATATTGGGCCATTTTTCCAGGTTATAGACACTGCCACTAAAACATCCAAGGCTTTTGCTAGGTTTCAAACAAATTCAGTAAAGTTTTTCAAGTCAAAGCTTTCTCTTTCCTTCAAAGAAACACCTGTATACTGATCCTTTCAGTAAACAAAGCCAATAGCTTTGTATTATCAGATGTTGCCAGCCTCTAGCCTCTAGATGGCAGTGTTACATTCTTTCCCTCTGTTTTTGCCTCTCTTTCTAAGCTCCAAACTCCAGAACAGAAGAAAAAAAATGTTTAAAGATTACGATCCGGTTGAGCCTTGCGAGGAAAGAAGCTTTTAATCCACAAATAAAAAAAATGTAAGAAATATAGAGGAAGAAGGGGAAAAAAGATCAGTCCAGTTTAAAAGTAAGAGACATTTGTAAAAAGTCCATCCATAGAAAACAAACCAAATTAAATTAAAGTGAAAAAGATAACACAATAGTTTTAAACCAGGGTTAATTCGCCGCTTACTTCCTTCTGTCTTCAATTTTATTTTAACTATGTCTTTTGGCTTTTCTCTTCTCTAATAATAAAGATTTTTCTCACCATTTCGACACACTGTCTCTCCTGTTCTGCTTCCATTTCAGGGGACTGTCCCAACCTTCTGCAGCCATTTTGACTGCTTCTTTTGTAGCCGGCAAAAAGAGCTTTCTCCTGGATCGATCAGGGACTTTGCGATGTCCCTGAGATCAGCAGGACCTGCTCTTCTCTATCACTGTTCCTTCAGAATGCTTTAGGTCCAAAAAGGACCATCCAGCAACAGAGATATTGACAGTAATCCTGGAGCCCCAAGATTAAATGTCGTGTCGTCATGATGTCAAGCCCCGCCCTCAACAGAACCATTCTTGAATTGTATCCATATCCAGTCCCTGTGATTATTTGACTGAGGGGGATCAAGCTGATGCAGAACAACAGCAGGGACAATGCATCACTGTTGTATAGGCCACACTTGATGGCCACTTGTTAAACTGTGTGACATCTCTTTCCCTCTCCGTCTCCATACCTCCCTCCCTCTCTCTCTCTTCTTCCCTCCCCCTCTCTCTGACAACACATGCACATCTGTATTGATTATATACAAAGACAGGAGGGATTACAATGTTAATTTGTTGTTACATATAAAATATTCAAGCCTAATGGCACCAGAATAGCAAAAGCCGAATCATGATGGATATCGAAACATGAAAACTATCTTTATGCCTAACATTAAGAACCAGAGTTGTGAAACAATGCAAATGTGAAAAGCAAGACATCATTTGAAGTATGCATATGTTGGGAAAACTAAAATTAAGCCCATATTTTCCTGGAATTTCTCATCAGGTGTTAATGATCATATAAGGCCAGAAAAAGACATAGTTGCTTTAAAGTACTCAAAATAGACAATATCCCCATGTCATACATCTTACTAATGACATCTTGCCCTTCAAATTCAGATGCCATTGCCACCTTTTAAAGACAAAGTAGTACACTTGGTTTACTAGAATAACACAGTGCTAATGGCACAGATTTCCAATGATCAGTTATATTAAATTTAACTATGTGATTACATAAGCAAAATGTAATATAAAGCAGATCAGTCAAACTAAAATGGCATCCATAGTAACTAACACAAGGCTAAAAAACACAAAGCACAAATGAAAGAACAAAAATAATAAGTTACTGCTCTTACTTTCAGTGTGAAAAGGGCTTGCAAACATTTTTGTTAATTATGCATTTACAGCTGTCCTTCATAAAGTTAATTACTAATAGCTGAAAGGCAGTAGAAGTCTATTTGCATATGTACATGAAAGGCATGACATATGCAAAAATATGATTTTAATTAGTATTCCATGATATGACGGGCTACAAATCAAGCTGGCAGATTATAAGATTTTTAACATTAAATGTTGAATTCATTTATAGATGCTTCTACTAATGGACAGTACAAGATCTATAAAATACCTTAGCATGTAATATAAAAGCTATGAAAGGAAAGAAATAGTACATCTCCACTTTATATATAATATTATCCAATCTTCATGTCTGGTCTGATTTAGAAGATTTCACATTATTAGAAGAAATCTTTATTTTGGGTAGCCTTCGGGGTATAAGAATATCACTCTGGTATTTTTAAAATGATAGGGGCTTTATTATTTTTTATAAAAAGAAATGGAACGCCACTGATTCTCAGTGGTATTTTTTTTATACTTGAGTAATACATATGGGCAACCCAATATCTGAAATTTAGAATAATTTATTGCACTTTCATCACAGTGACTTTGCAAGAGTCAGTAGAATTATTGCATGTAAATAAAATGATGTGAGTAATATATCAGTCATCATAAGAATGCAAGGAAGTCCAGATTTCTTGCCAGTAAAGTTAAACACAATTGCTTAATGAGTACATGATCAACAAGACTATGTTTATTAGCATGATTCACAGTATTTATGTTGGATATGATAAGTAGGAAAATTATTAATGTGATTCCCCTATTTCAAATAATAGTATTAACCACTGTGGTGGTGGTGGTTATTACAAGCCAATAATTTAAAACATGATAATGGCCTTATAACGGATGTCATAATAGGTGAAACATCTCTATTTGAAAAGGAAATCTGTCAAGAGACAAAAAAAGGACTGATTGATTGAGATCTGTCACATTTGCAAGTGGCAGACTTGGATTTCCCGTCTGTTTTGTGTAATAGTAATTTATCACTTACTGGAAATTAATAATGATTTGTTTCTTTCTATGGTATGCATCCATTTTTTTCTCCTTCTGTTCAACTCTGATTTTAATTCTCTGAGACTGCCTAGACAAGTCCCTGGAGTTTTCTTGGCAAGGTTTTTCAGAGGTGGTTTGCCATTCCTGGTTCCTGGGGCTAAGAAAAAGTGACTGGCCCAAGGTCAGCTTCGTGCCCAAGGCAGGACTAGAACTCTCAATCTCCCAGTTTCCCACATAGTACTGCTTCCACAGAAATGCATTGCTACCGCTGTTTCAAGCAGCAGTACATTCCCCACTAAAACACATAATCAGCTTATCTAACATTGCCTTACCAAAAATAATTGTGGTTGCCCTAAATGATTCATGATTCTTCTCATTTATTATGATCCTGCCTAATTTTGCCTAGATTTTTCTAGCCAAGCCCAACTGCCTTTTTTCATCAATTTCTTTGCTTTCATTTCCCCTGAAATCTATCATTCTATCCATAATTCCATCTGTCTGTCTGTCCATTTGTTTAATTTGTTGGATTGATTGGTTAAATAACATTAAAAATTTAAATCAAGCTGTGCTACCTTGCCACATAACAAATAATGCATTCTATGTTGTATTTGCAAAATCTTTTTTTATGAATCAGAGACATGTGACCTTTTCATGCCTTATAAAAGCTTTCTAGGAAGGAAGGAAGGAAGGAAGGAAGGAGGGAGGGAGGGAGGGAAGGAAGGAAGGAAGATTTTGAATCCTGTGCTTTTGCTCTAATGCAATTAAAACAAGGGAGAATATGCAGAAGGAATAATAGAAAATTTGTTTTAAGAAGTAAAATTATCTATGGTATCCCTCTATTAAACATGTAAAACATTTGTATAAAGTGCATTGCTTCCCTTGAGACACAAGAGGTTTTTATCTATATTTTTGTTATTTATTATTTTAAAAAGATTTCCATATTAGCCAGAGACAAAATAAAAGATGAGGTAAATTAATCTGGAAAATAAAATCTGCAGCCTGAGCCTGAACCTTGGATTTATACATTCAAGTTCCCCTAAATTTTTAAGTAAAAACTACTTAACAAACATATGGAAGATTGCATTGAATCATATGTATTTAAACTGGCTGAATACATAATACAGCCTAATATAGTACACGTCTACATTTCCATGACAAGTATAAATGAGCACAAATCTGTGAAGTCAGCAAGTCTGAAGAATGACTGCTTGAGTTTTAGCATGTATTTGAGGAGGAAAAAACACAATCACATTGAATGAGTTTTCAGGAGAGTTTCTAATTTTGGACATTAGGAACAAATGGTGAATTTATTTGACGGAAGCCATAATATATGAAAGATCAGCTTTAAA
Organism: Thamnophis elegans; assembly: GCF_009769535.1. NCBI lineage: Eukaryota > Metazoa > Chordata > Lepidosauria > Squamata > Natricidae > Thamnophis > Thamnophis elegans. Next base: position 17,810,073 of record NC_045548.1, read on the forward strand.
TAATACTTAATCTTGAGTACAGAAAGGATGCTTTTTAAACTAACAATCTTCTATGTATTCAATTTATTGCAAGCTCATTGTATCACCAACAAAAGCTGATGATCAAAAGTGTTCACCTTAATACTCGTTAATCTAGGATAATCAAAGTGATCAATCTGTATGTTTACTAGTAGCAGAATTTTTGGCTAATATTTGATCCTCCCAGTGATGCCTAATTGGCTACTTTGGTTGATAAACGCATTTTTTCTTAAAACTAAATTATATTTATGATACTTTCACAATCACTTACACAAGAGATCATACACTGCAGTGGTGGGTTTCAAAAAATTTTGGAACCTCTTCTGTAGGTGTGGCCTGCTTTCCGGGTCCACTGGTGGAATCTCTTCTAACCGGTTCGGTAGATTTGACGAACCAGTTCTACCGAATAGGTGCGAACTGGTAGGAACCCACATCTGATACACTGAATACTCCAATCTAGGGTGTGCTTTTTCTCCCTCTATTAATTCAGCTTTTAAAAGGTAAAATTATAATTCTAAGTGATAAAAGCATCCTCAAAATCAGCCAAAAGGATTTTATTATGCAATTCCTTATACATATGCCAAAAAGCATGAAGCAGAATTAATCAGATATCCATGACAATGTACATTAGTCTATAAAACTATGACAAATCCAAAAAGTAATAGTTAATCTGGGATTATCAAATATTAATAAAAACTCTTTCAAAGATTCAATATAAAATATGGACAAAAGCACATAAAATTGAAAATAAAGTCTACACTACAGAAATAAGATCTACTGAAAGTAAGGGCATTTAGTTTCAACTAGATATGTGTAGAGCTTATATTTTCCTTTTGAAAAAGCACTACATCAAAGAATCATTTAGTAATTCTATTCGGTTCTTATTGCCTAAAAAATAGGATTACAAAAACAAGTTGGTGTTATATAGATATAAAAATGATATAGGAGTTAGCAACATCTTGTATTGCTGCAATATTAAAAAGGAATCTCTATGTACCTTTTCATGCTCTATGTAGACTATGGTGGACGATCTGTCAGTGTCCCAGACTCCATTTGAGCAGAATGATGGACAATAGGTTTGTTGATGTGCTGTTCAATGACCTGCATCAATCTTCAGAATAATTTACCGTCTATATCAGACAGATGATTATGGATGAGTTGCTCACTATCTATCAATCAGCTCTGTTCTTCCTGCATATTCCTATATCTATCATTCAAAAAAGGGAGAACTGTCTCTCAAGATGCTCTCCATTGCTGTGTCTGTGACATCAAAATGCGCTGTTCAAGATGTAAGAAAATTATTATTTGCATGATCAAATGAAATGGATAGCTCTGACTGTCTTCCTTCCTGTCATCCTCTTCTCAGAGAAGAGATTATCTCACTGTCTGAGTCTCAGGGTAGCCAAATAATAGGAGTTATTTAATAGAAATTATATAATAAATAGAACAATTATACCACATAAGAAATCAAGCTCTGGGTGAACTCTCATATTTGGAAAGTCTGACCAAGAGATTTGCAGGCAGAGCCTTCTCTGCTATAGAGTTGAGGATGTGGATATATTTAATTCATCCTTCTAGTCTTCCTCATCATTCCAAAATATATTTCAGTTTGGTTTTTACAATGGTTGGGGTTTTCTGTTTATATCTTGCATTTATTAAGTTAAAACTTTTTAGTACTAAAACTTGTAATATAATGTTTCAGATTTTTTAAAACTTTAGTTTTCTAAATGATTGCTTTAGATTGAATTATTAACTAAAAGCAAATTTAAGACAACTTATTATTCTGTCTAATAAGCATTATTTCTACATTGGGAAAATGAAAGGCAAAGGAACACTAAATATACACATGTGGACATCTATGACACATATGGTAGATGTACACAAGCATACACAAATTAGTAGGCTGCCTGACTCCCATTGAAACTAAAACATTAATGGGCCCTTAGACCGACACTCCCAACCTACCTTCCTTCCTGGAATCATAATGTATATCTTTTTCTTTGCTTAAATTATGACTTGTTACCGTGTTTCCCCAAAAATAAGACAGGTTTGCCTGTAGGGCCATTTTTTTGCACTCCTGAAGCCTCTGGAGGGCCTCCAGAGGAAGCAGGTAGGCTGTTTTTGCCCCCCCTCGGGCTCTTATAAAGCGTCTGGAGCCTGGGGAGGGCGAAAAAAGCATGCAAAAAAAGAGGGGGGGCAATGCCTGTCATGCACGCATGCATGCTGGGGGTCACGCATTGCATTATGGGTGTGGCATGCCTGCGCACAACCCCCCCCCCCTGTGCCTCCTGAAGGCCCTTGAAGGCTCCAGAGGGCTTAAACCAGCCCTACGAGCAAACCAGAAGTCCGTTCCCAAACTTCCGGTTTGCCCATAGAGCCGTTTTTTTTTGTGTGTTCTGTAGGCTTCAGGGAAGCTCCTGAAGCCTCCAGAGGGCCTCCGGGGGGTTGGGGGAGGCTGTTTTCACCCTCCTGAAGCCTCTGGAGCCTAGGGAGGGTGAAAAATGGTGCCAAAAAAGGCTAAAGTCAGCTGGCCAGTGCGCACATCCGCTCTGGCCAGCTGACAGGGCAACATCTTGCGTGCCCTGACAAATGGCTCCACATGCAACCTGTGGCACGCGTGCCATAGGTTCGCCATCCCGGGTCTATGCTGTTTCTCATCCCACACACAGTAGCCTTTAGATGTACGGACATCACAGTACTCACCAGCCAACATGGGCTCTTGTAAGAATTCAAAACGTTTAAATCCACGTACTGCATCTGCAAAGAGTTGGGTTTGTAGAAAACTAATCGAGATGAATACAAATAATTTCTTAAAATTATTCTAGATATCTCTAATAATTTTATATCAATTGTACCACTCCACTTTTGTTTTTCGTCTGTGTCCTGCACTCCCATAGCTGTATTTCTAAGTACTCAGCCTGCCCATATCAACCAGGTAACTTCTAGATGTGTTGAACTATTCTCCCTTAGTGAGGAGATTCCTAGCTGAACTGTCTGGAAAGAACGGAAATTGTAATCCAACACATCAAACAGGGCATCAGTTTCAGAAATGCTGAGAGCAATCAGTTAAATTTGCAAAAGGAAAAAACCTTTTAAAAAAGGCTTATATGTGAAGGATAGGGTATTAATATAAAACAAAGAGCAAAAATTACTATACGGAAATTTTTCCTCGACACCTTTTTCTTAGTGCCAAAGGATATATGTTCAGATTCATTTTAATTTATATGCCGATTTTCTAAGACAAATGGTGGCCAAAACAATTTGCAACATAAGATAACTGATGATGAATATATTCATCATTTTGAAACAAAATTTGTTGCAAGACTGCAATAATCAGCAACACAAACATCACATTATAAATCTAAGATTGATTTTTATATACTGGATTTAATATCAAAGACTTCTTAATGAAGAACATGGAGAGGAAATAAATAAAAGCAAGCTTCATCATACAATTAGATCCATCTTGGTTGCATTTCATGAGGTCACAGCAGTGTGATTTAAATATAATTTAAAACTTTGCCTACTTGACTTTAACTGAAGACGCTGACATTATCTAGTTTTAGGCAATACAAATTCTTCTTGTAATAATTCAAATTCTTTTTAAAAAATTGATAAACTTGATTGGGAAGAAGCTCATCTAAAGTATTAAAACCTCTGTTAGACCATGAATTAAAAAAAGAAAAGATTTACCTGGTACTTTCAAACAGAGATTGTACCAAAGGGTAAAAAAATTGATTTATTAAATCTGAGCCATTATATACTTTGCCCTGAGCATCCTTAATAATAGATATGTAATTATTTTGCTGCCATTTCAGCTGAGAAGCCAATAATTTACTAGACCTTTCCCCTTGCACATAACTTTGCTTTATATGATTTAATGTGTACTGTATGTATATTTTTATATATATTATACATATAAATAATATTTTCTTTATGTTTTTCTATCAAGAGCATAAGGTAAAGAAAATTAAATTTCAATTTACCAGACATTACAGCTTTATATAATTCTAGTAGAGGTTGTGTTTACTCAAAAATGTCTTGACTTTATTTTCCAAATTTCTTGTTTAAATACTTTAGCTTTATTTTTCCTTAAATGTATGCAATCATGTGATCACAAAAAGATTCCTTAAAAGTATTCTAAACAAGCATTAAGTTCTGGATTGTCTATTTATTAAAAATAACTTCAATATCTTATATGATCTCTTTAATAAAAAAGCATTTTTAAAAATGAAATAAGTATCATCTTGAAAAATGAGACGACATTTTCTTATAATAATTAATAGTCATGCTGAAGCATGTTCAGTTTAAATAAACTCAGAAATTAGTTACTAAAAATAACCAAGAACCAAAAATAACCAAAAGGAATCACTCTCATGGAATTTTAAAATAGTATATTTTTCCTGTGAAGGATTTAAAAGTTATCATATAGTCTGAATTAAATTCAAACATGTAATTTTGTAGCACTTTCCATGAGCAGTTGAATTGCTAGAACAATATTTTGATGAGGTAGAACAATTTATGGTGGATCAAAAGATATAAAACTTGAATAACTTCTTTAGCCATAATAATCTGATATACAACATATCTAAAAGATATTTAAAATGCCTACATAAAAGATCTGAGCATGGTCTTTAGTAGAGTGATAATAATTGGAAATGAAAATTATTGAAACATTTACTCCCCAATATTAATATTTTTAATCACTTATTCTTGTTCCATCACCAATTTTAGATTTGTAAATCAAAGTTACTAAACTTTCACAGATGTCAGGTTCCCAATAACATATATCTGACCAAGCTATCTTCTAAATAAAAGATCTTTCTCATATGAAAGCCTATGAAATTTTTATATTAAAAAAAGGAAAACAAAAAAGTTGTGTTTTAAATTGCCTGATTTATTTACTATTTACCTGTATTCTATTAGAAAGGTATATGAATATATTTCCCCTATGGGAAGAAATTACACAAAGAAAATACAATATTCCCATAGGCCAAGGTAACCACAGAAAAAATAATGGTTTATCTGAGACCAACTTTTTAAAGAACTAAATGAAAGTCATGAAAATAACAAATGAGAAAAACATTGTAACTATGGATAAAAAACATTTTAAAAACTAAAAAACTAAAGCAAAATATAAAACAAATTAAACTTCCAAAAGAGACAAACTAAAAGTAAAGTATAATATAAAATAATTTATAATAAAGATTAATATGCTTTTTTGCAGCCTTAAAAACTCAAAACCTTTTTCAAACCAAAATCAACATGGGGCAAAATGAACAACTCCCTTAACTTTTGCTGTCAAATGAGCCTCCATCTCTGAAGCACTTGTGGAGGTAGACTTGAAATACATGTTCATGACAGATAAAAGACCGTGTTTGCCATGAAAAACACAAAATATAGCCTTGCTTTGAAGAGCTTAAGAGCCAGGGTGCAGTGGTTAGAATGCAGTATTGCAGGCTAACTCACTGCTCACTGACAGAGGAGTTCGATTCTGACCAGCTCAAGATTGACTCAATCTTCCATCCTTCCGAGGTTGGTAAAATGAGGATTCAGATTGTTGGGGGCAATATGCTGACTCTGTAAACCACTTAGAGAATATTGTAAAGCACTATGAACAGTATATAAGTTGTGGTATTGTTATTGTTATCTTATGATCTCGGTACTGTAATAGACAGGTTTTTATAATGAATATAAACAGAAACACACATGATAAGCTATTTCAATTTCCAGTTTTTATTTCTGCTACACTGAAAATACCTTATTTACAAATTTTCTATAAAGACTATTGATAACTCATCTTGCTCCACATGTTAAGAAATGTTTGAAAAAACTGTGAATTATTTCTATGAAGTAGACCCATAAATAGGTCAACATCTTGAACATTTTTATGTATTTTTCAGTATTTTTTCAACATACGTGAAACATTGTTTATCTGACATGTTGGCTGATTCTTATTTCATGTTAATCACCAACAATTATAGTTTACCCATTTTCTAAGCTAAGGAATTAAAATGCTCTTTTTTGCCAGAAAGTTTTGTTTTTACCTCATTGACTGACCTTTTTATCTGCATGAATTCAGACTTTATTTTTATAGAAAGACTGTAAATCTTGAAAAAGAACTTTTAAAAAGATAAACATCTCTGTGTAACATTATATCTGTGTTATCTTCTCTACTACATTCTCTTGTAGATCAGGAATAAATTCAGTTTCTGGTTATTTTACTGCTGCAAGAAGCTGTTCCCCTTTAGATAAGGAACAGGATTCTTGCTTTCTCTGTCTCCTTAACTTGGAACCAATAATTTCATCACTACAAAGCAGTAATGTAAAAGAAGACAAAGAGTTTTCTATTTATCAACAAAACAATAAAGCAGTCAACAGATAAGATAGCACTTAAATTGACAAAGGATCAAGACTGTAAATTCAGTACATTGCTACAAGCCATCTTTTTGTACCTCTATTTGGGTTTTGCATTTAACAATAATGAAAAATAACTACTTTCTTTAAACAAGGTATCAAAATTTAAAATATTCATTATATGTAACCACCCTTCTCAATTGAGTGGCTTCCTTTACTAAATCTCCTACCATTCCCAAAGTGTTCACCTAAAAACAAAGCAGAATCCTACTCAATATCTTCTATATAAAAAATGTTCTTCTCTCATACTGAAGTTGCCAGGTACTTTAGAATTTTTTTTTAAAATCCATTTTATTTATTTATTTGGTAAAGCAGGAATTAGATAACAGATATATGTATAAACACAATTATGAAGACATGAAATGGATACAAATACAAGGGAATATTAGGACAGGGATAGTAGGCACGCTGGTGCGCTTATGCACGCCCCTTAAAAACATCTTAGGCATAGGGTGAGGTCGACAGTAGATAGTCTAACGTTAAAGTTTTGGGGGTTTGGGGAAGAAACCACAGTGTCAGGTCTGCTGTCTCAAATGCCCTTACCTATGCGTTTAGATTTTTTGTCTTTCGAATCTGCCCCTTCACACAATACACAAATATCCAAATAAAGGAATCTCAAAATAGGACATTACTTTAAAAAGATATGCACTTACACAAAACGTGACATTAAATCATTTAACAAGAGCCTTTTAGCCAAGTGATAATCATGATAGAATATCAAGAAGAATAAAATAGTCTTTATATTCCAAAATTAATGGAGAAGTTGTTCTATAATCTTATTTTTTTTAAAAATGCAAGAATTTTTTTTCTTGAATCAGGATTTCTTCTTCAGGAAGAAAATGTCTGCCATATCTTACATGGAGAGAGAGTTCTTTGTATTATTCTTACAACACAGTTTATTTCTCAATTGTCTTTTAGGAACCACAATTCATCACACACTAAAAGAAGAGCTATAATGTCCATTACAATCTTTAGGTAGTGATCATCACGTAAAAGAGTACAATTTCGGAACTAGATCAAAAGGTAATAAAGGCTGAAGGATAGGTATCACATTAATGTGTTTTCGACTCGAATGCACTTCTGTCAGTTAATAATGGGAAACTAAAAGGCCAATTGTCTTAATACCAGTATTCACATTTATAAATTAAAAATATTGTTGGAGTGTCATACTGAAATACTAGGGCACAACACTTGAAAGGGTCTGCCTTTAACTCTGATTTAAAGATTATTCCTTCCAAAGTCACATAAAATGCACTTCAAATATAGGCAAGTATAAACAGAAATCCATACCCACACAACCTGTTTCCAAAATTCTGATTTTTCTCAGAAAATTTGCTAAACTGCAAATTAAAGTTTAGCCAAATGCCATATGTATAACTGACACATGAGGCAATGGGGGGGGGGGAGGGAGGGAGGGGAGAGGCGGGAGAAGAGGAGTTTTATATAAATCAATTACAATGCCCTAGGAAATATTACACCACAAATGCATGCCTGAATAAAAATGCCACATGATAACATTATAGTGAGACTTTTTAAATTGTTCTAAAAGGATGAGGCCGAAGGCAGCACACAAACACATACACAGAGATACACACACACACACACTCACACACACACACACACACACACACACACACACACCAGACAAAAATTCACTGCATAGTATGATATTATAAAGCAAATAGGTTGAAAGAAACCTAGAGATCTGAGCTCTGATTTTTATATGGCAACTGTGTAATATTTTGCAAAGTAAAATTGACTGAGATGGAAACTATTTTGCATGGTAGAGTGGCGATGGCTAACAAATGAGGGGTTTGGGGACTGAATGTTAGTCCCCTGCCTCATCTGCCACCCCTAATGACAGCAGCCACCTGCTGTTTTATTGTCACAGCTGGAGCCAGTTCACACTCCTTGGTGCTGAATTCTGCCCATGAGCGCCAAGCTCTCTCCTCGCCTCATTACTTTGATGAACTTTTTATGGTCAGCACCCATGAAGACCTCATCCTGGACTAGGCAACCTAGATCGACTTCAGGGAGTGCTTCTAGCTAACGCACGATGATAACTTAGTGACATGTAGGCTTACTGCCGCTTACTTGACTAGTAGTAAGAGTGCAGTGTTCTTGACTCTCTATGGCCCCCAACAGGTAAAAGGTAGTGAAATTCTCTTTCAGATAAAGTCTCCCCCATATTCCTATCAATGGGAAAGTCATTTAGGTAAAGGAAAGCATTCAAATGGTAACGGTTATTATAAGAAAAACAAAATGCATGCTCTTTGCAAAATGAACTGCTTCAGACTGTCTGACGCCAGTATCTGCCTTCCCTTTGAAAATTATCCCTCTGTTTTAAATATACATGTGTAGATGTAATTCAAAATTCACCATAAAGATCTGTCACCTGTATTTTAATTTTTTCAGTGGCACCAATTTATTTTGGGAATAATTCCAGCTGCTAGTACAAATTTAGCGCTACATCTCAGTCGGCAGAAATGATTTGGAAGGGTGGCATGTTTATTAGACAATAGCTACCGTGCTATAATGATTACACAAAAGCAGTTGTGCAGATTATTAGTAATCGCATAGGAATCACTGAAAAAGCTTGCATAAATATCAGTTGAAAAATTATCCTAGCAAACAAATTTAATCTGGGGTTTATAATATTTCATGATTGGTGTTTTCAATATGTATCATGAGCGCCACAGTTTTTAAAGCATTTATGAACAGATTTGGCTCTTGGTCTCTGGAGTTTAAAACACAGTTTCTTTGGCTAAAATAATCTTTTAGATATCTATACAGCTGTATATTTGCTTGGCTTTCCAAATTACCACTAAAATTAATACATAAGCTATTAATAATTTAATAAGCATTCTGAAATCTTCAAACAACATTTGCATTTTTTGAATGCTTCTAGGTAATTATAAGTTTAAAAACAGAACATTTTCTGCATTTATTGGGCACAATGGAATCTTGGCAAACAAATGTAATGCTGCAAGTCATTAGATTTCATCTGAAATTTTATTTTTTTTTAATTGAATGCTTCCCAATAAGTTCAGTGTACTAGAACTTTGAAAAGTTATTCATATATGTCCTTTCCAAATGTGAGGTTTACAATTTACAATACGTTAATGAACCCTTATAAAATAAAGGAGATGGCTGAACTTCAGATGGTTAAACAGAGCAAATTGATTCTCAAGCATTTTTTTAATATCATCTCACCTTTGTTATTTTTTTAAAAAAATAAACAGTTCAACACACTCCTTCCTTCTCCAAGAGGGGGTTGGGTTGGCTTGAATGAGAGTGACTGGCCCAATTTCCAATTTAGCCAAGAACATTGGCTGAGTTGGCATCCAAAAACCAGTTCCTATTTTTTCAAGACAAAACTCCCTTGTCTCCAGTATAGGTAGCCCATGACTTACAATCATTCATTTGGTGACCATTGAAATTTACAATGGCACTGAAAGACGTGACTTATGGCCATTTTTCACACTTACAACCATTGCCGTATTCCTTATTGCAGATCACATGATCAAAATTTGAAATGTGGTAAGGTAAAATTAATAGGTAATTAAAAGAAGAAGAAGCGCGTGCCAGCCAGCTGTTTTTTCACCCTTCCAGAAGGCCAGGGAGGCCATTTTTCGCCCTCCCCAGACTTTAGGAAAGCCTTTGGAGGCTGGGGAGGGCGAAAAACGGCCTCAAAGCTCCAACTGGAAGTTTCCCCCCACCCCCGGAGGCCCTCTGGAAGTCAGAAATGGATCGTTTCCAAACTTCTGGTTGGCCCGTTGGGGCCAAGAGGCTTTCTTGGAGCCTGGGGAGGGTGAAAAACAGCCCCAACCAGAAGTTCAGAAACAATCAAATTTTGGCTTCCGGAGGACAGGTGGCTGGGGAGATTAAGTGGGCATATGCACAATTTTGGCACACCATAAGGGAAAGGTTTACCATCACTGGTCTAGGATATGGTTCTGATGTGGGTGGGAATTGAGATATGCAAAGCCAAGATGAAAAGTATTGCATGTACCTTGATACCCAGGGCTGCTGAGTCCTTCCCAGCCCTAGGCCACTGGAGGGATATTTTCCTTGCTTTTCTTTTGGTCATAATTTTTTGGGGGAAACCATGCAAACTCCTGGCCTAATATCATTGGGTTTCCCTCAAAAACTTAAATTATCCCACAGCAGCCCTGTGAGTTTGCTGTTTCTGTTAAACCTGCAGTTCCCAATTTGTGCACTGTGGCAGGCCAGCACAGTTTTTTGGGAACTCCGGGGCTCCATGAAAGAATTACTGAGACATTGAACCTTGGTGGTGCAGTGGTTAGAATGCAGTACTGCAGGCTACTTTTGCTGACTGTTGGCTGTCTGCAATTTGGCAGTTCAAATCTCACCAGGCTCAAGGTTGACTCAGCCTTCCATCCTTCCAAGGTGGGTAAAATGAGGACCCATTGTTGGGGGCAGTATGCTGACTCTGTAAACCACTTAGAAAGGGCAGTAAAGCACTGTAAAGTGGTACATCTAAGTGCTATTGCTATGTTAAGAGCATCATGAACCACAAAAGTGTGGGAACTTTTTATTTCTTTGCAGACATCTAGATTTTTGCAGACCAGTTATGTATGCAAGTTCAAAGACTTTACACCTATTCCTCTACATTTGGTATTTTTATTCTTGAGACCTTTTTTTACAATTCTGAGCGGTTGGAGAACCCTCCTCTAAAGGACCTGCGGTTACCCTGTTGCCTGGTTTTGTCCCTGAATGGTGTCCTACCCTGGGAGTGGTCTTGCATTTGGGAATAAGGCCTGGTAAATCGCCCAGAGGTGGGGATGGTCTGCATTCCGAAAGGGCTGCCTACGAAAAAAGGAATGACTCTTGTGGTCTGATTTCTTGGTGACCGCTGGTAAGATTTTGCATTTGCCCTTGGACTCAATTAAGACTGAGTGCAAGCCCTCACCAAAATGTTTACCACCGTTGAAGGGGCTGAGGCCAACTTCCACTTTGCCTTCATGTCCGGCTGCCAGTGGCAGAGCCACAGCAGACGGCATGAAGTCACATTAGATGCCAGAGCCCTAGAGGAAAATTTGGTGGCATTAAGGGAGGCGTTGGCCGAATATTCGACTGCTGCAATAATTTTGTTGATATCCTGGTGCGATCTAGTGTTGCCAGCTGGGAGGTTGGCTAGCAGCTTAATGAGCCAAAATAGGGCTGCCCTACTGAAGTAGGAAGAGGAGGAAGAGGCTTTCATGGCCCACGTGGTGACCATATGAGTCTTATGACAGGCCTTCTGTACCCTCTTGTCTTCTGCCTTGAGTCCCTCCAGCAGATTGGCTGGAAGGACCGAGTTTGAGGTTAGTGCCACTATGGGGTCATCTACTTGAGGAAGCTTCAGGAGATCCTCCATGCCACTCTCCATAGAGTATAGCTTTTTATCCACCCCACTGGGATTAGCCATTGACCCAGGCAGGGCCCATTGTCACTGGATGACATCCAGGAACAGCTGCTTTGCTGGGACCAGCTCCTGAGTGGGGGTCTCCTTAAAGAGACCTGCGCCTGGATCCCCTGATCCAACCGCTTCTGCTTTGCTGTTGCTTCAGCTGCCATGAAACGGGGAGGGGGGGGCGTGTATGTGGGAGGGATTTAATTGATGTGCTGGAGAAATGTTCTAGGATGTACCAGTCGTTGGGATTACGCATGCGTACTTGTTTCCCGCCTGCATCAACGGCCTACACATTCCATCTTCGGCCTGTCTTTTTGAAGTTATCTCACACCTGACATTTGAAGGACTTATGATTGGACTGGAGCTTTGATCCTAAGGGGGGGGAACGGGTTTTCCTATATATCAATTGCTTTCGCGCCATATTATTCAGATCTTGCTTCACTACTGCTCGCTTACCATTTATAATTAGTAAAAGTACTTTGGATTTCCAACCCATGGAGTCTCTTAGTCTTCTTTCCTAATTATGGAGTGGAGTGGGGCGTGACAAGAAGCAAGATCTGAATATATCCCTTTCCAGGAGATTTACGTCTACCGAGAAGGGAAAGAATGTCTTCTCCGACCAGAGAGGAGGAGGGCGCAGCTGGAGGGGATTCCAGTGAACTAGGACCTCCCGACCTTTCTTTACACCAGCCCAGCCCGTCTGACCGACCTTTGCACGAAGATTTATTTCAACTGCAAATTTCCAGTCAGCCTGAACCTTCCCCCCCACCCCGTTGGTCAATTTCAGCGGGGCAAAGAGAGATAGAGACAAGCTGGAATGCTGGGCTCACCCAAAGACCACCTCCACAAACTTCGCTGGAGCCAGGTGCTGTGAGAAAACTTCAGGCGAGTGAAGTCCCTGACTATTGGAGCCAAAGGTACTGTGGGGAAAGCAGAGGGGGCGATGAAGGAGAATGGAGAGGCTATCAGCACCGGGGCCCGATGAGAAAACCCCAGCGGAGTGAATTACCTGATTATTGGGGTCAAACATTTTTGGAAGAGAGAAGGGGGGAGGAGGAAGGAGACTGGAGAAACTGGCAACGTTACCCACGCCAGGATTCTCCCCCACCCCCCCCTCGGCCCGTGTCTCCCCCTGCGGCTAGAGGTTTCGCTGATCAAAGAGGACCTCCCCCCCAGCCTCCCCCCCGAAGACATCGAATGGCTAAAATCCCTCCCTTGCCTGTACGTTTTAAGGGGGATTCTACTAGCCTTCCCTCCTTTCTTATGCAGGTGTTTAACTACATGGAAATTTATGGCCGGGACTTTGAATCTGACACTTTAAGGGTCAGAATGATTCTTTTATCTTTGGATGGTGAGGCGGCTACATGGTCGACTGCTTTGCACATGTCTGGCTCTCCCCTCTTGGGGAATTTCAACCGTTTTATGGAGGCTTTCCGCCAACGTTTTGATGACCCATTAACTGAGAAGCGGAACAAATTGAAGTTTTTAACCTTCGACCAAGACGATAGACCTGTCGCCCAATACATCCAGGAATTTCAGTGTCTCTCACAATACATGAGAGGATGGGGGGAGGACGCCCTTCTGGACAGATTTGCTGAAGGGTTGAACGCAGACATTTATCAACAATGTGTCAATCGTAACCTGCCAAGACGCTTAATCACGTGGTTTGAGCATGCTGCAGACGCCGAGCTTGACTTAATCCGTCTGCGTTATGCCACAGAAGAAAGAAGGAAGCGGAAAGAGAGGGCTGCCAGGTCCCTCCCCCCTCCTACTACGCAATCGTTTTCCAAACGACGAGGCGACGCGAGAGGGCCCCCTTCTGGCTCCTCCAGACCGTTAACATGCTTTCGTTGTGGCAAGCTTGGGCACACCGCCCCCGAATGTCGGGCTAAACTGCCTCTCTCTGCCCAACCCCCTCCCAGACGTGATGACAAGCCTGCCAGAGGCTCTGAAAAGAAGAAGAAGGAGACAGCGTTCGCTGGGGAAACCAACCCCCCTCCTTTTGCCCAGCCATTAAAGGATGACGCAGATGCTAACTCCTCTTCTTCTGAGGACTCTGATGACGACACATCGCCTCACTGGGTGAGTTCAAACAAGGGGCCCCTTCTCATCCCTATTGAATTAAAAGTTCCTCCTGAGGGGACCCCTGCCACCCTCCTAGCTTTACTTGATTCCGGCTGTTCCCGATCCATGATCAATCCCGCCATGGTAGAAAAATTGGGCATCAAATTGCGCACTTTGAAAACCCCGATTGTGTTTTGCCAAATAGATGGATCGATTGCGGGGGGGGGGGGGCGCCCATTTTTTTACTGAGCCTTTGGAAATGAGGATGGGTACGCATACTGAATTAATCTCTTTTGTGGTCGCGCCTGGCATGGACAGGCCACTCATTTTGGGCATCCCATGGCTCCGAAAGTGGAACCCTCACATAAATTGGCGGACAGGCCGCTTGCGTGTTCGCTCGAAGGTGCCTCCAGTGGGGGAGGGCTCTCCGGACCGACCTGACGTCACTAACGTTCCTGAAGTAGCCGCTAGAGGGCAGGAGAGGATTGCAGGAGAGGACAAAATCCCGAAAGAATATTTGGATCTTAAGGATGTCTTCAGCGAGCAATCTTCGGACATTCTACCCCCCCACAGGCCTACTGATTGCTCCATTGACATTTTACCCGGGGTCAAACTCCCAAAACCCCGCATTTACTCCATGTCACCCAGGGAAATGGAGGAGATGCGTTCTTTCATTGACAAAAATTTGAAACGTGGGTTCATTGAACCGGCTCGACCCAAAGTGGCTGCCCCTGTACTATTTTGTGAAAAGAAAGATGGGTCTCTTCGTTTATGCTGTGACTTTCGCAACCTTAACGCAATCTGTACTCAAAACCTCTACCCACTGCCATTGATGAAGGACTTGTTAGCGCAACTGGGGAAGGGCCGCATCTTCACAAAATTGGACCTGCGAGAAGCTTACTATAGAGTACGCATTAAGGAAGGGGACGAATGGAAGACCGCATTCAACTGCCCTCTTGGTTGTTTCCAGTTCCGAGTTATGCCTTTTGGCCTACAGGGGGCTCCTGCTGTGTTCATGCAATTTATTAATGAGATCCTGCACGATCATCTCTATAAGGGCATTATCGTATATCTGGACGATATCCTCATTTATACTCGCTCTTACGACCACCACGTCAATCTGGTGCGCACTGTTTTGAAAAAACTCCGTGCTGCCAACCTGTATGCCAAATTGTCTAAGTGCGAGTTTCACCAAACGACTATTGACTATCTGGGCTACCGTATCTCCTCTGATGGCGTTGAAATGGACCCTGAAAAAGTGAAGGCGGTCACTGAGTGGGACGCACCCAAAACTCGTAAACAGTTACAAAAATTTTTGGGTTTCGCTAATTTCTACCGTCAATTTATTCCCTCTTTTGCCAACATTGCTCTCCCTATTACTAATTTACTCAAGACTAAAGGCGACCCGAAGCCTAAACCCAATAAGCCATTGGACTGGACCATGGAATGCCAGGCGGCCTTCGAAAAACTTAAACGCCTTTTTGCCGCTGAACCGGTTCTTAAACATCCTGATCTCGACCAGCCTTTCGTCGTGCAGGCGGATGCCAGTGATGTCGCCGTTGGGGCCGTTCTGCTACAAGCCAATGACCAAGGTAACTTACAGCCTTGCGCGTACACCTCACGTAAACTCACTGACACAGAGCGGCGCTGGGCGGTTTGGGAGAAAGAGGCTTTTGCGGTCCGTTGGGCCCTCGCTACTTGGCGCCATTTCCTCGAAGGCTCTAAACACCCATTTGAGGTGTGGACTGACCACAAGAACTTGGAAGCGTTACGCACACCTCGTCGTCTCTCCCCCAAACAGATGCGTTGGGCCCAATATTTTAACCGTTTCAATTTCACTCTAAAGTATATCCCGGGCGGAAAGAACTTCATGGCCGATGCTTTGTCCCGATTACCTCAGTATAATTGTTCCAAGCTGAGTATCGTCCAACCGCTCTTGGCAGCTCCGGTACTCACACGTCAACAGACCAAAGCTCAGGAGGAAGTGCCTCACGATCTACTTTCTGACCTCAAAGCGGCTCTTCCTCAAGACGACTGGTTCCTGACCCATCGGGACGAGTGCACCATGAGGGACGATCTACCGTGGATAGGTGCTAAATTATACGTTCCCGGTTCCCTACGACTTGTCGTCCTTCGTCGCGCTCATGACTCCAGGATGGCGGGTCATTTTGGGTTCGTCAAGACTTTGCACCTCGTGAAGAGACAATTCTGGTGGCCTTCTTTAAAAAAGGACATTGAACTTTATGTGGCCAGTTGCCCGGTTTGCGCTGCCGCCAAAAAGCCGCCGGGGAAACCGCAGGGACTTCTACAGTCTGTCGCCCGCCCGGTTGCACCTTGGAAGGAGATTTCTATGGACTTTATTGTTGACCTCCCCGAGAGCCAGGGGCACACCGTCATCTGGGTGGTCACTGATCTGTTTTCCAAGCAAGTTCATTTCGTGCCTTGCCACAAAATTCCTTCCGCCAAGGCGTTGGCTAAATTATTTCTTTCCCACATCTACCGGTTACATGGGGTTCCCGACCGTATTATCTCCGATCGTGGAGTCCAATTCACATCTAAATTTTGGAAGGAGTTCCTCGCACGCATTGGTTCCGCCCAAGGCCTTAGCTCCGCCTACCATCCTCAGACTAATGGCGGCTGTGAACGTACTAATTCCGTCCTTGAACAATATTTACGTTGTTTTATCAATTATCAACAGGACGATTGGGTTGACTTGTTACCACATGCTGAAGTAGCCTATAACAATTCGGTTCACTCCAGTACGGGCTTCACCCCTTTCCGGGTCGTTTACGGCCAGGATTTTGTTCCTATTCCCGAACTGCCTACGGCCCAGCCTCAGGTTCCTTCCGTTGCAGACTGGAGTGAACGTCTCAGTCGCCTTTGGCCCCTGACTCTTTCCACCTTGGACGCTGCCCATAAGGCTCATAAGAAGCTGGCTGATAAGAAACGCTCTCAGCCCTATGAGTACCACGTTGGAGATTTAGTGTATTTGTCCACGAAATTCTTGCATACTACACAAAAATCGAAGAAATTGGGTCCCAAGTATGTTGGCCCTTTCCCAATTGTGAAAGTTATCAATCCTGTTTCTGTTCATTTGCAATTGCCCAAGCATCTCAACCGTATCCACCCAGTGTTCCACATTAACCTCATCAAACCAGTTCGGGTGTCCAACCTAAGGCCCACAGATGACCCTCCGCCTGCTCCGTTACTTGTGGATGGGGAACATCATTTTGAAATTCGTGACATTCTTGATTCCCGTCGGCACCGTAATCGCATCCAATACCTTGTGGCTTGGAAACATTTTCCCCCCTCCCACACGGAATGGGTTGATAAGTCCCACGTTCGTGCGCCCCGCTTACTCCAGAAATTTTATGCTTCTTATCCCGACAAGCCTTGACTTCTCTCCCCTCCCTTTTTCATTTGTTTTGTTATTTGTCTGTTTTGTTTGTTTTTTCTTCCAGGCCTGACAGCCTTTTTCCGGGGGACGGCCGGATGTCAGCTTCTGCTTTGCTGTTGCTTCAGCTGCCATGAAACGGGGAGGGGGGGCGTGTATGTGGGAGGGATTTAATTGATGTGCTGGAGGAATGTTCTAGGATGTACCAGTCGTTGGGATTACGCATGCGTACGTGTTTCCCGCCTGCATCAACGGCCTACACATTCCATCTTCGGCCTGTCTTTTTGAAGTTATCTCACACCTGACATTTGAAGGACTTATGATTGGACTGGAGCTTTGATCCTAAGGGGGGGGAACGGGTTTTCCTATATATCAATTGCTTTCGCGCCATATTATTCAGATCTTGCTTCACTACTGCTCGCTTACCATTTATAATTAGTAAAAGTACTTTGGATTTCCAACCCATGGAGTCTCTTAGTCTTCTTTCCTAATTATGGAGTGGAGTGGGGCGTGACAGCTACCCTGTTCAGTGGCATTCTTGTCGAATTGGGAGTCCCATTTGAATGGATGAAGCTCTAGCCTTGGTCAGAATGGCCTTGAACATTGAAGGTTTGAATAAGCCCAAGAAGGCGGAGGTGTCGGGGACTGGATTCTCGTCCTCTGACAGATCAGGGGTGTCCTGTCCACCCTCCTCATCCTCAGACACCTCACTGACAGCTGAGGAAGCAGCTGTGAGCCCCTGTGGCCTGCACCTTAGCTCTGGCCCTGCTCTGGAGAGGCAAGGTGAGACCCAGCTGTTGGATGCCATCTGCAATCCCCTGCAATATCACCCATGCAACCACCTCCTGCATAGCTTGGGATAACTCGGGAGTGGTCCTTGGAATAGGACCAGAAAGGGGAAGTTCCTCCCCCATTAGAGAGCAGGTATGCATGCTGTTAAGGATACTCAACTCTGGTTTTCAACCATGTAAATACTTGGGGATATATAAATTATACATCATAACAATGATTTACCATGAATATCCTATTGCAAATAAAACCAAAATACTGAAATTATTGGAAAATACTAAAGGCTTACTTTATATGCTCCAATATGCTATATATTTCTATCAACACATGGTACGAGGCACCTAAAATATAATAGACCTATCACTAAAAATTCTTCTAGGGTTGGGCTTACAAATACAAATTGTGATAAAAGTTATTACTGTTGATATATCATAGGTTCTATAATTTTCTGCTATTGTATAACTTTGCAGAGTTACTGCAAAAATGACAGAAACAAGCCTGTAGTTAAATAAGGTATAAATGGATTACTTTGCTATTTTTTTTCAAGCACTCATTTAGGATATTTTCTATAGTGTTGGGGAAGGGGTTGTGTGTGAACACACACACACACATACCATACACATACATAAATATATGTGTTTCTGGGTGTGTGTGTGTGTCTGTGTGTGTATATATGTGTGTGTGTGTATGTTTATGTGTATATGTATATATATGTGTGTGTGTATATGTATACATACATACACACACACACACACACACACACACAACACATACATATTCACACACACAAATGCCCCATTTGGTATATGAATAAACAAAAAAAATATTGGTACATTGTATACCACACTCAGATTCTCATAGTATTCAGTCAAACCAAGAGAAGTGTAAAATTTGTTTCACAACATTTCAAATACAGGAGTTATTGCCACTATAGCTACCTGCATGAATACCAATTAGAAAACTTCACAGATCTTAAAAATACTGACAACTCATTAGGAATTTGCTACCACCCATGCTAAAATTGCATATTATATTTCAAGGAATGTGTTTAAATAGGCCTGTTAGAATTTACAGCTTTTATTAATTTGCACGTAAACGTAAAGCTCAGGAAAATAAGAGATGAACATAACTGTCTTTAGTAAGTTGTAGCATAGCTAAAATACTTTCCAAGCTTCGTAATATAATTCTTCTAGAACTTCAAAAGCCAAATTAAGAAAAATAATTCTATCAAATTATACATAGATTTAGCATAATGAAATAAGGATTCAAGTAGATTTAAAGCAAATATTGTAATGACAACACAGAAGGAAAAACTCCTTCATTGTTCTACCTTATACATAAATCTCCCAACATCCAATTATTAGAGAGAATAATAAAATGCAACCAGAGCCATCTTTAAATGATTTTGACTACGGATTATAATTTCCCCACCTCAGTGATTTAAAAAAAAAGATAGGTCAAATCAGTCACACAAAGATTTCAGTGAATAAAATGTGTCCAATACATTCTATCTATAAAATTAAACTAGAAATGCTCAGTACAAGAAAATAGACAAGAAAATACTAATGGGTTCTAGCATTGTCCTCACAAGCACAAAGAGTTGTGCTTGTGAGATTGAATAGTCAGATATTTCTTGGGCTCAGGAATTTCATGTTTTAGTGAATGCTGTTTCATTGAATTGCTTAATGTAAGTCGTTAATGGGTTCCCTTATTGTATTCTCAAGGATGGTTGAATGATAGACATTCATTTTTTATCAAATAAGCTCTGATTTTCTCAGGATACGAAGAATTTCATCTGGATATAAGAAAAAGTGGTACAAGTGTCCATCTAACAGGCAACTTGAGACTTAATCCCGACTCATTTCTCACACACAGTTGGATAGAAATTGAATAAGGAAATAAATAAACACACACATTTTGTAGATCTTTATTTGCTGATTTGCAAAGAACTACTTATTTTATTAATAGGATTTATAGGCCGCCCAATACTTAAAATTCTCTTGCTGCTGCGAGTTCTTCATATGAATGCATGAATAATCCTTCTGCACCACTGTTAATTCATCCACCCGATTTTTCATGCACTTTTACTGAACATTTCTTTTAGATACAAAGAGCAAGAATCCTACAGTGTTAAACAACTGAAAGGCATACCAGCTTCAAATCAATACTGACATTCATATGGGTATACATCTGGAATTCTATTTCCATCTTTTGCCTACTTCTATAGATACATTGTCAACATATTTTTACCCACTTAGTAACATCTTTGACACAAAACACACATTTTCACTGTTTCACATACTTTTATTTCTGTTGTTCTACATTCCACAACAATACCTCTAAGATCCAGTCCTTTCACTTACAGTCACATCCTGTAGTATAAAACTAGTAAAACAAGTGATCTTGACATCATTTTTAAAAAGTTACAATTTTTCCCATTTCAAACTGGTTTACAGTTTTAAAGAAAGAAACTAGACTAGATGGTTCCAAAGTGGTATTCTTTATATTAGATTTCTATAGTCTTGCACTACTCTATGTATTGTTCCTATATTAGTTTTGTTTATATAACAAATGTAAGAATGGCATATTGGACGAGATGATAGTTGGAATCAAAACAGGTGAGCAAAACAGTAACTATCTGATATATGCAAATACTACTTCGTTAGCTGGAACTAAAAATTTTTTTTAAAAAAAAGCTCTTCTTCAAAAAATTAAAATGTAAAGTGAAAAAAATGGGGTCAATGTTAAATATAAAAGTAATGCCAATCTGTATGCTTGGTGATTGTAAGTGAAGAGTACATTATGTGGTTTCCTTGAGCTCAAGAACATAAGGTGGAAAGCGTGCTGAAGAAATAATGAAGGCAATAGATATGTGCAAAGCATTCTGTCTTCAGTCTGCACATACCTAAAAGGCAATGACAAGCTCACACAAGATCATGAAGAACAGAATGCTTAAGAGAAATTATCTCTCCATGGGCAATGTACAGCTATGATAACTGGATGTCAAGAAAGAACAAGATAAAGAAGCTATCAAATTATGGACCTGGAGATAGTTACTACCAGTAATTATGCAAGAAGTACCTATTAATCAACCTTGAACCAAATAAAGATTGGCAGAACCCTTGCGGCAATCATCAGCATGCAGAAACTAACATACCTTGGATGTGTAATGCAACAGATGGCAGACTAGAAAAATATTACTCTGATTGGACAGACTGAGGAAAGTAGAAGGGAAGGACATCAAGAAGGGCACTAAAATAAGGAGACACTTCAGGACTAACCTTGGAAGAGCTATACAGTATGTCATTATTTGAGACAGATTGAGAAGGCAAGCATTTGTCCAAGCAACAAGATTTGGGTAATCTGTATGACATCCTAGTGAAGCTATATTGTGCTAAAACCTGGTTCACAAGAATGTTTTGCTTAACTGAATCTCATTTGTACATCTGAAAACAAAAATCTGTGGGAAAGCACATTACTAAAGACCTTGCAAAGTCAGATTATTTAGGATTTTATGAATCAAAAAAAGGTCCTTAGAACTAGCCAGTCAAAGCTTGTCCCAAATAGCTTTTCTTTTACCTTCTCCAAAGCTCAAAAATGAAGAAGGAATACATTTAAACCATAAAAACAAATAAACATAAATACATTTAACCCAGAAATACATTTAAAATTTGTAACAGAAATTGCCAATTAATCATCAATGTATTGTAGATTTGTTCTGCAATGGTACAGAGAAAATTGAAGCTGAATTTAAAAGACGTGGATCAGGAATTATGAGTTTTTTTCTGGAAAGGATAGACTTGAGGATGGTACCATAGTCACATTTTACTGCGGCTTTCTAACAACCAATATTGTATATATAATACATTACTCATGTCTCTTTTCTTATCTGCTGTTTCAAGTTCCCCAACCATGACAGCCTTTGCTTATAAGAGAACTGTTTTCCTAATTATTTGGGTGACCCCTTGTCATATCTTCCTAGTTCTTTAATACTCTGCTTAAGATGCAGTGACCACAACTATAGTTCATAATCCATGCGGACTCACCACAAATTTGTTTAAGAGCATTACAGAGTATTTATATTAACAGTCCCATTTTAAGTTTCCTTCCTAGTGATTCCAAAATTTGCTAGATGCTTTTTTAAAAAACTGCACATGAGTTTGACATTGTTATCAAGCCATCTTGCTTAATCAGTCATTACTAGCTGAGATCCTATTAATGTCTACATGCTTTTTTTGTGGCAATGGACATCCATTTACACTTGTTTACAGCTCAAAATCTATATGATGATTAGAATAAATATCTACTGTAATAAATGGCATAATACAGTATTTCTCAGAAATTCTAGTACACTTAATGTTTATTTATGTTTCTAAGAAAAATAAGAAAGATAAGAGACAGAAAGAATATCCTCATTCCTTTTCCTTTGATATACAGCAAGTGCCCTGGCTAAGAACAGTGTGGTTTAAGAATTCATTCCATTCATTTTTAAACTAGCGACCCGTGTTCTGTATATCAAAAGGTAAACAGAATTCAAAGGAAATACAATCCATCCATTAGCATTACACAGCTTTTAAATTCTACACTGATGAATTATCTGCACATATTGCAATCTGTTAAATCCTAAGTCATCTTCAGTATACAGCAATAGCACTTAGACATATATGAAAATTAAAATATAAAAATGTGGATAGAATTGTATCAAGGCAATAGAATGCAAAAGAACTAAAAAGAAAAAAGTGGAAGCTGAAGGCTGAAACATATGATGAACAGGAACTGGTATGTCTAGTCTAATGAAGAGAAGGACTAGGGTTGACATGATAGCAGCCTTCCAGTATTTGAGAGGCTGTTACAGAGAAGAGGAAGACTACATATTCTTCAAAGTACCTGAGGACAAGACAAGAAATAACGAATCAAAGAGAGATCCAACCTAGAATTAAGAAGAAATTTCCTGCCAGTGAGAACAATTAATTAGTGGAACAACTTGCCTTGGATGCTTCAACAGTGGTTGTTTTTAACAAGAGATTGGATAGCCATTTTCTGGAATGGTATGGGGTCTCCTGCTTGGGCAGGGGTTGGACTTGAAAACCTCCAAAGTTCCTTCCAACTTTGTTATTCTGAATTCTGTTACAAAAGTTTTCCAAAAATATCACAAATGCCTTTTCACAGCTACATCCAATATTTTATTAAAAAGAAGCTTGACATATTATCTTTTTATTCTTCTCCCTTTACCATTCATCAAGTTACAGATACTGACATTAAGAGAGAAATATCACATATTGGGTTGTGCATGACTGAGACAGTAAGATGTAATCATAATTCTTCTTTGTAATCCATCAATTATATCGGCTGGCATTTACAGTGATAGCTGTCATAGTGCCTTATACATCTGGCAAAAGCTAACACCGATGACACAATAAGGCATGGAGCAAAGTACATACCATGTCTGAGAACTCAATTCTGATTTACCAAAGTTAGCAATGAAGTACCCACTGACTTAACAGAAAGAAAAAGTCCTACAGAAACAGGAATGAAATCCAGCAGGTTCTGACAGGTTCTGGAGAACTGGTAGTGGAAATTTTGAGTAGTTCAGAGAATTGGCAAATGCCACCTCTGGCTGGCCCAAGAGTGGGGTGGGAATGGAGATTTTGCAGTATCCTTCCCCTGCCAAGCCACTCCCACAAAGCCACACCACACCCACAAAGCCACGCCCACAGAACCAGTAGTAAAAAAAATGAATTTCACCACTGTACAGAAAGTAATTAACATGAGAAAATCAGAATGGGGCATATATGAGCAGTATTTTTTTAATCAAATGCTGTACAATTACAGTAAGGATCACAAAATCAGAAAAGATGAACGAATGCCTGGAATGATTTAAACCCAGTATGTTTCCCATCTTCTCATTTTGCCCTTTTTTTTAGACAATCCTATGTATCTATTTTACTTAGAACTCACAACATCCATTTTACAAAAGGTAATCATAATAGTAAATAAGCAAAGGTTTCAGCTAGAACAGCATATGCATAGTTGTAGCAAAACAATTTTGTATCTTGTTCCTACATATTTGCGCTAATTTATCCATTTATCTTTCCCCTAACTTCCATACAATTTCATATGCTCTTAATCAATTACTTTTTTCCCCCTGAATCACATTCTTAGCCTCGATAGGATCTCCTTGCTATCCCTATGTTCCTGTTAAATAATGGAAACAATATAGGGAATACAGATAGTCCTTGACATATGATCACAATTGAGCCCAACATTTTTGTTGCTAAGCAAAACATTTCTTAAGCGAGTTTGCCACATTTTACAATTTTCCTTGCCACAGTTGTTAAGTGAATCACTGCAATTGCTAAATTAGTCAAACTGTTGTTAAGTGAATCTGGTTTCCTCATTGACTTTGCTTGTCTGAACGTTGCAAAAGATGATCCCATGTGCATGGGATACTGCAACTGTCATAAATATGAACCAGTTGCAAAGCACTTGAATTCTTATTACATTACTATGAGGATGCTACAACGGTTGGAAGTGTGAAAACTAGTCATAAATCACTTTTTCCAGTGCCATTATAAAACTGATTGATCACTAAATGAACTGTTGTAAGTTGAGGACTACCTGTATTGAGAGAAGCAGAAAGCTGGTAATTATAATATTATCTGAAGACGTGGTTGTATCAGTGGGCCTGGGGAACTCAGAGAGGGATGGAGACTATTAAAGGGCTAGTATGAATATGCGATCACTGGGGTGGGGGTTTATTATGTTATTATTTTTATTTCTTTCTGTTTTTATATCCTTGTAAGCCACCTTGAGTTGCCATGTGCGGGTAGGCGGCAATATGAGTTTTCTAAATGAAATAAATAAAAAATAAAGTCTGATAAGCACTGGATTTTGGAAGCCTTTCAGTTTCCCAAATTCTCTCATTATACATAGGCTAAGAATGTTCTCAGCACTTCCTATTTATTAATACAAGAACATGGGACTGGATTAATCTATGACAGGCAAGTAAGTCTTGAGTCCTCTCCATCAGATGTACAGTATATCATATCACAAACATGTGAGATTTTTAGAACTTCATTTAATCCTAACTTTCCAATGAGTTTCAAAACTGCCTTTCTATTTCCCACCCCATATGAATCAGTTCCTCATATGGATCAAAACCTAATTCAAATTAAGGCAAGATTACTACGGAGGTGGGTTGCTCCCGGTCTGGCCCAGATCAGGCGAACCGGCAGTGGCAGCGGCGGGAGGTTCCGCCCACCCAACCAAACACTTCTGCAAAGAAGCATCATGCGTGAGCGTGTGCAAGAGCACGAGTGAACCAGTAACACCGGGATTTGCAACTCACCTCTGGATGACTAATGTCACAACCTGTATACATTTAATGGTGGGACATAGCAATGAATACTTCCCATTTATATGGTTTATTTGTATTTATTTAGTGTTATGTGCTACTTTTCAGGGCAACATAAAACAAGTCTTAAAATACCAATTAAAACACTTAAAAAACCAGCACTAGTTAAAAGAATACATACTTCAATTCCAGCATACTTAATAAAAGGTAAATTGAAATAAAAAGTGCATAAACTCTGTTGAAAAGCTAATAAAGATAGATTATATCATTTGAGTTTGAGAATTGCATTCTCTTTCTTCTCTATCCCCTCATTACTGAACACAAATCAACTGTTACCCTTGTTAAGAATTTCCCATTAACAAACAATCATGTTTTATTTCCATACTTCTCTGAAATTGGGTTCTTGGATCTCAAATTCAATGATCTGATCCACTGCTGCCTAGCAGAAATGATGCAGCTGTATAGCATACTTGGCATCTAACCATTCATAAGCCCTTAATTTAGATTTTTTCCCCCTAATCAATGTGGTAGTCACAACATAGGCTGTAGCTAGAACCTGGTGTAAAAAAGCAGCATACAGTCTTATAATAAGGATTAAAGGTAAAGGTTCCCCTTGCACTTATGTGCTAGTCATTCCCGACTCTAGGGGGTGGTGCTCATCTCTGTTTCAAAGCTGAAGAGCCAGCGCTGTCTGAAGACGTCTCTGTGGTCATGTGGCCAGCATGATTATACACCGAAAGTGCTCGGAATGCTGTTACTTTCCCACCAAAGGTGGTCTCTATTTTTCTACTTGCATTTTTACATGCTTCGAACTGCTAGGTTGGCAGAAGCTGGGACAAGTAATGGAAGCTCAGTCTGTTACGCAGCGCTAGGATTTGAACAGTCGAACTGCCGATCTTTCTTATCAACAAGTTCAGCGTCTTAGCCACTGAGCCACCGCATCCCTCAATAAGGATTTATAATCAATGTGGTAGTCACAACATAGGCTGTAGAACCTGATGTACAAAAACAGCATACAATCTTATAATAAGGATTAAAGGTAAATGTAAAGGTTCCCCTTGCACATGTGTGCTAGTTGTTCCTGACTCTAGGGGGCGGTGCTCATCTCTGTTTCCAAGCCAAAGAACCAGCGCTATCTGAAGACGTCTCTGTGGTCATGTGGCCGGCATGACTATATGCTGAAGGTGCACAGAACGCTGTCACCTTCCCACCAAAGGTGGTTCCTATTTTTCTACTTGCATTTTTACATGCTTTCGAACTGCTAGGTTGGCAGAATCTGGGACAAGTAACAGGAGCTCATTCCATTACATGGCGCTAGAATTCAAACCACTGAACTGCTGACCTTTCTGATCGACAAGCTCAGTGTCTTAGCCACTGAGCTACTGTGTCCCTCAATAAGGATTACAAATTGTTAAATATCTTCCAGTCATGAATCCATATCAAAACTAATAGAGAAATCCCATTGAAAATTATTTGGCGCTGCAAAATTCATGGCATAAAACACTTGGGGTGAAAAATAGTATGTGTCTTGCTCAGAAATATTATATAGCATTTTTCAAATTTCAGAAACTTCCAAAGAAACAACATTTAAAATGAAGAATAGGTAGTCCTTGTTTAGCAGCTGCCTTGTTTAAAAACTATTCACGGTTATGACGATGACAAAAAAATTAACTTTGCAACCAATCTTCACATTTACATACAACCTCCGCAGGTCTGTAAAGCAAAGGAAAGCTGAAATAAGATCGTAAGTAGAGTCAGAGGTTCACTTGGTTATCAGTTGCTGGTCAGATTATGGTCACTAAGAAAAAACGATCTACATTTGGATTAAGGAGTTTACAGATTAAAATGCCCAGGCAGCCATGAAATTCTGGACATTATGCAGCCAGCTTTAAGTACAAAGTAAGCAAATTAATAAAATATAAACTGTCTATCTTTGGTCATTCAATTCTATATTTTCAAAACAGAAATCTGGCTTGCTTTGCCTCTGCCAGTCACAACACTCAGTGTTCACCCAAAGAAAGGATATCAACTCATTGAGGGTCGCATCAGGGTTGTGTTTGACCTTGAGGGATTGGGGTGGGCATGGCCAGTTCGATGTCACTCATGTCAGGGGTGCCTGTGGCGGCCAGAGTACTCAGCCAGTAAAAATGGGCTCCCAAGCTCCATTTTTGGCTGGGACGGTTTCCTGCAGCCATCTGTCAGCAAAAGCGAAGCTCGGGAGGGCCACCCCATTTTCATTGGCAGAGGCACCTTTGCCCAGCGGCCAGTAAGATCCCACAGATTGGGCCTCCTTCAGATGCCGTCAGCCAAACAGTGTCAGCTGGCGGGCCCTCGGAGGAGAGCCTTCTCTGTGGCTGCTCCGACTCTCTGGAACCAGCTTCCCCTGGAAATTCGGACCATACCCACTCTCATGGCCTTCAGGAAAGCTGTAAAAACCTGGCTGTTCCGGCAGGCCTGGGGCTGTTGACCTCACTGTTGAGGTCCAGCCCCGACTAGAATGAATGTATGAGGGTGTTTGTTGTTTTTAAATTGTTTTCTTTATTGTTATGTGTTTTTTCTTATATTTTTTGTAAGCCGCCCGGAGTCCTTCAGGATTGGGCGGCATATATATTTAATAAATAAATATATTTAATAAATAAATTTTTCCAGGGTGGCCTAGTGGGCCAGATCTAAGCAGCCCACAGGCAGGATCCAGCCCTGGGCCTTGAGTTTGACATACCTGACCCAAAGCTTTGGATCCTTAGTGGCAACAGTTAAGCTTAATTCATTTCCAGTTTATATTGGATAGTTCTCCTTTGACAGTGTTATATTTTTTTATCATGGGTTTTGTGTTTATTGTGTTTATATGTTTATTAGTTCTAGTCCGGGAACCCATTGTTAAGATATACCAGGTTATAAACAAATTAATAAGTAATAAATATAGAAGAATGAGCTCTTGCATTTTCTGCATGGTCTACTGGCATTAAGCAATACTTTGGAATCAGTTGCATGTGTTTTTCTTCAGGCTTAGAGGCTCAGCACACAGAATATGAATATTAGAAAGGTCAAACTAACAATAAAATGTATGCAGCAAAATCACTAACCTGAAGGGTTCTCCATAAACAAATATATAATCACCTATGGCACTGACCAGCAACAAATTCATATTTCATCTTTACAGGTAACAAATACTTATGATGAGCCAATACATATGTATATATGGGTATGTAATTATATATTGATTAGTTTAGCTTTTAGCATAACATATGAAGGTATTGAATTTCTCCAGAGTAAGAGATAATATTTTTTAAAAATTATACCAATAGGCCATCAGCATTATGAGTAAATTTATTTTCCCCAGCTGTGCTAAAGATATGCAAAATTTTCATATTCTTTTCAGAGTTGCCTAGCAAATGATTAACACCACCTCTGCTCATTATCTTGCTTAACAAAACTTCTCTAAAAACAAATAAATCAAAAGGGCCTCCAACGTTCCTGAATAAATAAATTACAGACCTGTTTCATGGCAGCAATGATATTTTAAAAAGCATGTGCAAGCTCATTGTACAATTTTATTACAAAGCTGCAATTTATAACAAAATTGCCTGCTTCTTCATTTTCTCCCTTTACACATTTTAATACCTGGAACAGTTATGGAACCTCTAAAAAGCAACCTATCAAAAGATGCTAACTCTCTGTCCCAGTAAGTTGCAGTTATTGCTAATTAGGAGCTACTTTGTACCATAAAAATGGCTCTCTGTGCCAGTGCTTTTCTCCTTCCTGTTGCTGTATTAAAGTTGAAATAGAAATAAGGAGGTTGCAAAGCTTCAGTAAAGACAAGCTGTAGACTGAATAGAGAAATATTTTTGCAACAATTAACAAGGAAAACAAATATATTGCATATTTCCTATGTCAGATAGCTTGACAAGAAGACCAACAAAGTGTTCTGCTACGTAACAGGAGATTCAAGTACAATTGGAAATTCAGCTACTGAAGTTCATTGAAGATCACTCTGGGCCAATCACTCTCTCTTGGTCCACCCTACTTTGCAGTCATGTGGTTGTGGAGGGAAAGTAGAAATGATGTACTATAGAGATTAAAATATTGGCCTAGAATCCAGTCCCTAATCCTTCAGTCTAAAGTTTTAGAT
This sequence comes from Thamnophis elegans, assembly GCF_009769535.1. Lineage (NCBI taxonomy): Eukaryota > Metazoa > Chordata > Lepidosauria > Squamata > Natricidae > Thamnophis > Thamnophis elegans. The sequence continues at coordinate 17,839,654 of NC_045548.1, forward strand.
ATGTTCACTAGGAGGAGGGGGAGGGGAAGGAAAACAGGAGGACAAAGTAGAGGAAAAAGAGGAGGATGGTAAAAGGAGGGAGAGAAGAAAGGAAGGAAGGAAGGAAGGAAGGAAGGAAGGAAGGAAGGAAGGAAGGAAGGAAGAAAGAAAGAAAGGAAGGAAGGAAGGGAAGGAAATATCTAAAACAATTAACTTAATTTCATCAATTTCAATACAGCTACAATCAGGGAGGAAACATGTTGGTATGTTAGTGTGGTTTCATGTTATTAAATATACAGAATGGCATCAATCTTGGAAGATTTGTCTCATTCAGTAGCTGATATTTTGCACAAATACTGATTACAAAAAATGATATCCTTTCCCTTTTTTATAGTCTATCATTAAATGCACAACAATCTCAGCCACATTTTAGCTACTTCATCAGCTACAACCCTATCTGAGCCATGATAGAGTGCCAATTAGTACAGAACATACTAATCAGGGACGTGAAGTCAGGAGAGGCAGGGGAGGCAGAGCTTCACCACTGTCATCATGAAAAGAAAAAAAATGTAAAAGGAAAAAGGCAAGACTGAGGTCAGGCTGAGCTAGTTTAACTGTTTAAAAAAGCCTCTTAAAAAGTACCCTCTACAGGAGGAGGCAGGAGAACGATGTGCCTCATCTAGTCTGACTAGGTGTTTTATGTTCATTCGAGCAGAGTTAAGCAAGGGTTAAAGCCGAAAAATTCCTACATAGGTGAGGCACATTGTTCCCCTGCCTCCTCATGAAGAGGGTGCTTTTTTAGAGGCTGTTTTAAACAGTTAAGCAGAGTTATCCACGGTGACTCTGGCAGCAACTAGCTCAGCCTGACCTCAGCTCTTGCCTTTTTATTTTTACATTTTTTTTTCTTTTCATGGTGACAGGCAAGTGCAGAGTTGAAATCCTCTCTGAAACAGCTGGAAAAGGTATGTGTGGGTCGGAGGGAGGGGGAGGAATTCAAACTTCATCCTCAAGTGTAGATCCCTCCCCAAGTGTAGTTTGATTGCAGGCACAGCTACGTTGTCTTTTCAAACACACATATAGAGAGAGGGGGGAGGGAGGGAGAGAGGGAGGGAGCTGGATAAAACTATATAAGCCCAGCTTCACTGATTACAAGTTTGAAAAGGCAACGTGGCTCCGCCTGCAATCAAAGACTCGGATCGGCTCCAATCCAACTTCTGTGCGTGTGTCTGTTTGAGAGAAGGGGGAGGGAGGGAGAGAGGGAGAAAGGAGGGGGAGGGAGAAGAAAAAGAATGAAGAAAACTTTTTCGCAAAGGAGAAAAACAAATGCTGTCGCTTTAAAACGGAAGTGAGCATGCCTGACTATGGAATTCTGGGAGTTGAAGTCCACAAGTCTAAAAAAAATTGAAACCCCTGTGTCAGTGCCTCACCAGCCATAAACCTCACCACACGTCACTGATACTAATCAATAATTAAAATTTAGATACCAGACTAGAAACCTGCAGATCATAAGTTCTAGTCTTTCCTTAGGCATGAAGCCAGCTGGGTTACCTTGGGCCAGTCATTCTCAGCCCTAGGAAGATGGCTGGCAATGGTTAGCCACTTAAAAAAAACTTGTTAGGAAAGCTGCAGGGAGTTAACAATGATTTGAAGGCACACAAAAATATCTACATACTTGGGACCCAAATGCTAATATACCCGTATATACTCGAGTATAGGCCGACCCGAATATAAGCCGAGGCACCTAATTTTACCACAAAAAACTGGAAAAGTTATTGACTCGAGTATAAGCCTAGGGTGGGAAATGCAGCAGCTACCGGTAAATTTCAAAAATAAAAATAGATACCAATAATGTTTTTGAATATTTATTTCAAAGAAAAACAGTAAACTAGCGGTGTATTCAATGAAATACTTCACTCACCTCATGATGCTGATGTCCCGCTGTGATGATGATGTCCCGTGCAGCCGCGGGAGCGATGTCCCGCCTCCTATGACACACGGCACAGTGATTCCTATCATTGGATCACTGTACCAGAGGAGGTGGGACATCGCTATGTGGCTGCTTGCCATAACAAGGAGGAGGTGGGACATCGTTGCAGAGCGGCAGGAGGGGGAGGAAGGGGAATCGTAAGACAGCCCTGCATTACATTAGAACGTGAGGAGGGGGGATGGTGCGGTGCGCGCTGCGCAGCAAACTGACACAGAGGGAGGGGAAACTCACAGGGGCACTGGGCCATTCACGAGTGTCACCCAGCAGCATGGCCCCGCCCCTTTTTCTCCTCCATTTCGGGCAAATTTTTCACTGACTCGAGTATAAGCCGAGGCGGCTTTTTTCAGCCCAAAAAGTGGGCTGAAAAACTAGGCTTATACTCGAGTATATACAGTAGTCCCGCTCATCCATACCAGGGAACACCTTTTTGTTGTATACCAATGAGTTTAACACCCAGTAGAGTGACCAGGAAGAGCGCCTTCTCGATGATACAACCCTAATTGTGAAACAGACGTTTGACTTTCTTACCTTCTTTCATAAAAAGCTAAAGATGCACCTACTTATTCAAGAATTATAAAAATATTCCAATACCCAGTGGGCCTGTAAGTACCGTATGCCTATTTGATTTGATTTTTTTAAAATTGTCTTTGCTTTAGTGCTTTTTCAATTCAGTAAAATGGGTGTCATATAAATTTAATGAGGAAATAAATGAAATAATGTATTAATCATTTTAAAGTATTGTTGCATGGTATTTAAGTTGTACACATCTTTTTCTCTACTAATCCAATCTACCCTCCTCTGGGGCGAGGAGCAACTTAAATATAAAAGGGGGAAAAATTCAATTACTGCTTGGCTCAGCATTACACATGAATCCAATCACTTGTGCTCTATCGACGAACCATGAACCCAATTAATTGTGGTTGATTCAACAAACCATACCTCACTGTATGAACTAATATGTTAACCTAGTCACCATGTTATTCTATTAATATAAGAGGAGTTAGACTTATTTTCTAATCTGTAGGTATGAATTATAAGTCATCACAAGCAAACATGAATGTGCTGGAAATCTCACCTGATTTTCAAATATATGTTTCAGCCTCAAGGCAGGAGATGGCTTGCAATCGGGTTTTCCCCCCACAATGAAATAATAAAAGCATACAATATATCATCAAACTTCAGTCATTTACTATTTTAATTCTTTGAGGAACATAACCTATTGTGATTTAAAAATAAATTAAATGCAAAGGATACCCAAATGAGATAAACGCTGAGATGCAACTTTGCTACAACAAGCTTAATATATGCATATCCCAATAAAAATAAAACATTATTTCTTAGCAACTCCCAATGTATTTTTTTCAGCACAGAAATAAGTAACCCACACACAAATTAAGGTGACTGAAATATGCTTTCAGCTAACAGAGTAATATGGTAGCTATTCATCACCTGAAGTCATAAAACACTAGGTCCTGTCCTTAGCATATTCTAATGAAGCCTATCATGCAAATGAGAGTGACCTTTACTGTGCATTCTGCAAGTTCACATTTATGCAAGGAGTATATATAGTTTCCCAATACAAACTAGCCAAAGACTGCGTAATTACAGTAATCAATTAGTAGTTAGTGTCTCTGCTCATTTGCAGTTAATGTCAACTAAGCCATTTCATAAGGAACCATCCCTGACAATGTCTGTGATTATTATTATTTTTGTAATGCTGGTAGCCGTTTTGTAAAAATGAAAACAATTGGAAATCAACTAGAAGTAAGTTGGTTGGCGTCATCTATACCACGACTCTTCAAGATTCACCAGAAAAATGCTACCATCTGAAGTAGGATTTACCTGTTCAAAATTATATAGCTTGTGGAATAGATACAAACTCAGGTTATGCCCAAAACACCCATGTGGATCTCACCACAACAGGCACTTTATAGAAGTGAAATCTAGTATCACGAAATACTAGAATTTTGTCAAGAGGAATATTAAATAAAATCAAGAGAAGAACTGTAGTTGAGGAATATAGTTATCAGTAGTTCTCTTACAATCACTAGAAAGATTTAAAATAGGTAAACCATTTATGGCTTTGAACATTGCAAAACTAAGTTTAAAATAGAATCGTATACAAATAATGAACAGGAAATTGCTAAAAGGTATGAACTTTTACTGAAATTTGAAACAAAATAAGAACAAGTGAAAGAATGAATGATAAAATAACCTAAAGATTTTGGTTACAATATTCAGATGAAACAATGGAAAAATATATCACTGAAAGAATTAAAATTGACACTGTTACAAAGAGGATTTTTATAAAATAATGTACCATTGATATATGTCACCATATAAATTGTTTAGAATGTATAAAGGCAGTTCAAATTTATACTGGAAGTGTAAACAACAAGAAGGGTAATTTTATCAAGCTTAATGAATATGAAAAAAGGTAGAAAATTTTGTATTCAAATACATACACTGATTTGGAGAATTTTAAAGATTAATACTGGTATATAGTTGAAACCCAAGGCTTTTATTTTGGGATTGATAGACAGCTGGAAAACAGTTATGGAACTTGGTTTTTGTATATGATAACCACAGCAAGATTATTATATGTGCAAAGATGGAAAGATTTGGCACTATCTTACAATAGATGAATGGTTCGTGAAGATGATAGAACTTACTGAGATGGTCAAATTGACTTCTTTCCTTCTTTTCTGTTTTCTTTTACTTTTTTCTTCTTCCTTGCACTTGTAGCTTTCTCTTTGATTTTTTTCCCTACTTTATATTATTTTTATTAGTTTTTCTATTGCTTTAAAAAATATTTTAACAATGTTTTATTTTATTTTTTTAGAAAACAAAGTTATAGTTTCATTTTCTACCTGTAAAATTAAGTTCTGATATTTAAATATTTAAATGAAGGACCATGGAGTGATCTGTAGAAAGACCTGGTGGAATTTAGGTCCTCATTTCAAAGATGAGTAAGTAGGCCATAGCCTCTGCTCAGCAAGTTTATTCTGTAGACAGTTATGGATAGGAAACATTACTGCAGCTGGTAATTAAAGTTAAAAACTAATACTATCTCAGAGATGGAAAATTTTGTACAGAAATGCCATTTATCATGGCTTACCGTTCTGCAGAACTGAAATGAATTATCTTCTTACCACATATCTGTTTTATGATCCTATAGCTGCTAAACTAAAAAGAGGGGAGGCTTGCTGGTTTTAATTTCATAATCTATTATTTATAAGACAAAATATAATAGGTGCTCACATATATTACTTACACATAGAGCTCTATTTTCCCAATACGCCAACATTTTCATTGGGAAATACATGGGAAGAAATTATTAATTAGACTGAGGTTTGGAAGAAAACAACTCTTCTCTATAGATTGTTTTGAAAGTTGTATATACATTCATGTGTAACAACTGCTAACATACCTCAGTATTCCTGGAAGTATCTGGTTTACAAACTTTTGCATTTGGTTTCTTCGTTATCAACGTTTTTCCTGAGTCTCAATTTATTTGCAACTCTATTGTCACCTGATTTGGCTCTACTATTCAACACTTCTATAAAACCAGTGCTATGTTATTCAGGATAGTATCCATAAGAGACACTGAAGGGAATTGTTCATTATATAGCTGAATACAGAGCCACAGAATAAAAATAACAATTCCATGCAGCCCATTCTTCTGGATATTGCACAATCAATAGCCATATTTCCATTTTTCCACAGATAATTTCTTTATCTTAACTCCTTTCAGAATGGCATGATTGAATCCCAGACACAGAGACTTTTACTTTTCATTTCAGCCAATCGGAATAACAATGGAAATTTTTAAAAAACTGTAATTTCCAAATTAAACGCCAGCAAACAGCAGAAATGGAACAGTAGCAAAGCAAAACTTGTCACATTCAACATAATCTGGAAGTTCATGTGGTGAACATGATTGACATCTTTCTAGTGGCCGAATCCCTTTTTAAAATTTTACAAGATGTCTTTCTTTCTCCTATTCAGAAACATTAATAAGCCGTACATCACTCTTCTTTCACCCTTAGAAATGAACAACTTTTGTCCTCTAATTTTGTGAAGTCAAAATTGCTTGGTAAATTTGCACATAAACATAAAAGTTACAGCTCCATCTTCTGCATGTTAAAATATTTAAAACAAAAATATTTATACTTCCAGAGCACCATGTGAACTTGGTTTTAACAATATGTGTGGATATAATGCTGTGTAACTAGAAATAATTTCAGAAGTCAAATCTCAGGGAATTTTTTTTCCCCTCTTGAATTTAATGTTTTACTCATCAAGCAAAGTGTCCTGGAGAGATTAGACTCTGTGGCTGGGAAAGAACACCTATACACTGTGAATGCATCTTATTTTTCATGGTGGTGGTGCTTGCAGTAAAAAGGATGATCCTGATAATAAGTTTTGTAAAACAAAATTGGGCTACTATTTCCCCTCAGCCAATTGACTATACCCTTTTAAAATAACATGCGCAATAGCAGCACACAACAGGATGTGACTTTGAATCCAAACAGTGTGTTTCTAAATATGCAACTGCTTACTGCAACTCCAGACAGCTATGTGAAAGTACAATTGTACATATTGTCAACTATTTTCCTTAGCTTTCCCCTAAGAGACAGAGCCTCGTCCACCAAGACAAGAAACCCACCCATCTCTTATAGTTATTCCTCAGTCTCCCTCCTATTAAACATATCTTTATTAGACAAGAAGACACCCAAAAGATTCTTAATTTTTTCCCAAAGGGGGGAAAACTATTGTTTCCATGGTGACGTTCCCAAGGAAAAGAGCAATCAAGCAGCAATAAGTAGAGTGACATTGAAGATTTATTGGTTTATTTCTACATAGTGCTGGAACCAGTCACCTCACACAGCGTCAAACACGTACAACTTGTCGATACTGACACGGAGGCAAACAGCAGGAGGATAGCGCTTTTCGTGCTTGTCAAGCCATACGCTGATGGGGGCCTCTGACAGTTACTGAGAGGGGACAACCAAGAAAAAGATGAGCAAAGGGACAGAAATAAGCAGCATATTAGAAAGGCCTAAGGCTCCTTGCTGATAACATTCGACCTAGTAGTGGGGAAGGCCTCTAAAGCTGCGATCTGACTCCTATCAAAGAAAAGGCTAATGTGAAATGCTTCGGAAAGCAGAAGAGTAACTGATCATTGCTGGCATCCCGCGGGATGGTACCTTTATGATAAACATTCACGACAACTTGTGACCAGAGTCCTGTTACAACACTAATTGTCCATGAAAGCTGACCTGCAGCAAAGCAGCAGAGTTCAGCTTCGATAGGTTTGGCTCAAGAGTACAAACATGATCGCAGTGACAGAAGACATCCACGCATCAAAAAATCTCTGGAAAAAAGTCTGACTTGAGTTTACAGACTTGGGTTTTATAAAAAAAATAAAATAAAATGGAACATAGCTTTTAACACTTTCTTGGCTCAAGAAAAAAGCTCGTAACATTCCCTTTACAACCTTTTGAAACTAAATGAAAACAATCAAGGTGATAAATCCAACCTAGGATAGTATTATTACATTTCTAACTTCTGCTTGAAGTTTATTAGGCTTTTTTAAACATCTTTTTAAAAGCAAACTTTAAAGCTTCTACCATTAGAAGTGTACAAATGAAGAACAAAACAATCCAGTTTCTTATAATAAAACAAGTCTGGACACAGAAGGAAAAGGGAAAAGGATAGGATAGGATAGGACAGGACAGGACAGGACAGGACAGGACAGGACAGGACAGGGCAGGGCAGGGCAGGGCAGGGCAGGAAAGGAAAGGAATTAGCAGATATCCAATATACAATTACTACCATAGGTCACAGCATGCAACATGCCATAAAATATAATACAATCAAAGTAATATATTATAAATAAATTAATAATAGAAATATTACAGTCGATGTAAAGAAAAGGTTACAGCAAAATAAAGGACAAGACTATAGCTAAGAAATTAACTATTTCTTTCTAAGTATGAAATTATTATATTGAAGAAAGTTCCAAATGGAAATAAATACAATTTCAGGTTGTGTGCTATCAAAATTATTTAATAATATTTAACAGTATTTTTTTCAACAAATAAGTCCCTAGTCTGAAAAAGAACGTTGGTCCTTACCTGAACATCTGTTTTCTGTAACGTAGGTGGGAGGGGCTACAACAGGGTTTGTGACAGCCTGATTGGTCCAGAGACTGAGGGATTTTTCTTTATCATCTCCTCCTTTCCCTCCTGACTCCCAGTTTCACGAGGTCGAACGGGATATCTGAACTCTTTATGCTAGGAAATAACATTCCAACAAGAACACAACAAGAATAGAAGGAAAAAGAGGTAGCTCTGACCGCCCCGACCCCTGCTAACTATCTAGGGTGGGAATGTAGCCCCTCCCACCTACGCTACAGAGAACAGACGTTCAGGTAAAGACCAATGTTCTTTCTCCTGTAGCTCCGGTGGGAGGGGCTACAACAGGGACATACCCAAGCTAAGTCCCAGGGCGGGAAGAAGATCCCGGGGGAGGGGAGGTCGCTACTTGTTGAAGCACTCTACGGCCGAAGGCCGCATCTGCCAAGGAAAAACGGTCGAGATGGTAATGCTGAATAAAGGGGGAGGGGGAGGCCCAAGTGGCCGCCCAACAGATATCTTCCAGAGGTGCCCTAGTAGCCCAGGCAGCCGTGGTGGCCGCACTCCTGGTGGAGTGGGCTGTGATGCCTTGAGGAGGCACCTGTTGGCTGGCCTGGTAAGCTGCTTTGATGGCCTGTCTCACCCACCTGCCAATGGTGGCAGAGGACACCCTAGCCCCCAATTACCTATCCTGAAAAGACAAGAACAAGGCCTCCGATTGCTGAAACAAGGATGTACGCCGGCGATAGATCCATAGGGCATGGCATACATCCAAGCGATGCCAGAGGACCTCCCTCTCATGAGAAGGAGAGGGACAGAAATTGGGAAGGATACCTTCCTGGGATCTATGCAAAAGGGAATTCACCGTCGGGAGGAAGGTGGGGTCAAGCCTCAGGACTACCCTGTCCTGATGAAACTGACACAGATCCTCCTTGGACGACAGGGCACCCAATTCGGAAATGCATCTGGCAGACATGACAGCCACTAGAAATATGACCTTCAAAGTAAGGAACCTAAGAAGGACCATCCTCAGTGGTTCAAAGGAAGCGCCCGTGAGAGCCCTAAGCACAAGGGGAAGATCCCACGAGTGAAACCTGTGAACTGGATGGGAGCATAGGTTTGCCACCCCTTTCAGAAAGCACTTAACTAAAGGTCTCTGTACCAACGACCCAGAACCCTCCCCTGCTAGGACCGAGGAGAGAGCAGCCACCTGTCTCCACAAGGTGTTATGGGACAACATGGTCTAAACCGTGCTGCAAGAATTTAAGTACCTGGGCAACCAACGTGGAAGCCGGAGAGATCTGAAACTGCTCGCACCAGGACATAAATGCCAACCACGTCGAGTTATAAATTTGAGTGGTGGAGGGACGCCTGGCAGCCTCAATGGTGGAAATGACTTTGGCTGAGAGGCTTGCCTCCCTCAGCAGGTGCTGCTCAAGTGCCAGGCGGTCAGCTGGAGCCACTGGAGCTCTGGATGGACCAGGACTCCCTGACACAAGGCGATTTCCTCCTGGGGGATTCTCCAGGGGGGAGACAGAGACAGTTGGATTAGGTCTCGGCCAATAGGGAGCTACAAGAATGACATGGCCCCCTCCAACACTATCTTTCTCAGGGTCCCCTGGATTAGAGGAATGGGAGGAAAAGCATAGAGAAGACCGGGAGGCCACGGGCTCCGGAGAGTGTCTGTGCCCTCCGCGTTGCATGCAGGAAAGCAGGAATAGAAGTGAGGAAGCTGGGCATTGCTTGGACTGGCAAACAAGTCCACCTGTGGACTGCCAAAGTGGAGGCAGATTCTGTGAAAGATCTCTGGACCAGTCCACCTGGTGATTGGGCACACCCAAGATATGTTCCGAGAGGATGGATGACAAGTTCCTCTCCACCCATAGTCCAAGTCTGTGAGCCTCCAGCCATAGGCCCCTGGAATGAGTCCCCCCTTGGCGATTTATGTGGGCCTTGGCCACCACATTGTCCGTCAATAGGAGGACATGTCAATTGTGGATGGCGTCCCAAAAATGCAGTAAGGCTAGATGGGCCGCTTTCAATTCCAGCCAATTTATATTGTGGCGCAGGTCGGACTTCCACCAATGACCCTGTGCCAGGCTGGACCCCATCACTGCCCCCCAGCCGAACGGTGTGATGGAGACGCGGTCCGGCTCCCAGAATTCAGCCCCTCAGTTCAAGGACGGGGATAACCACCACTTCAGGGACCAGCGGAGCTCTGGTGAGAGGCAGATGGGGAACTGGGAGTTGCTCATCCATCGTCGTTGGTATGGTATGAGTGCCCATTGGAGTGTCCTGGAGTGCAGGCGTACCCACGAGACAATCCCTATGCAGGACACCATCTTCCTCAGTAGTTGTGCCAATGACAGGATGGAAGCTGACCAACTTGCGCAGACGTGCCATGCCAATGTCTGTAGACTTGAAAGACATTCTGGTGACAGACGAACCAGCCCCATGATGGAATCTATCACCGTGCCCAAGTGCAAGATCCTTGTTGAGGGGGAAAGATGACTCTTGGAAAGTTGATGGAAAACCCCAGGGACTGCAACGATCGGATGGTGAACTGAAGGTCCAAGATCGCCTGAGTGCGGGACTGGGCCAAGACGAGCATGTCATTAAGGTAACAAGGGAGTCTCACCGGATGGGAGTGCAGGTGAGCTGCCATCCCCGCTAGGACTTTCGGGGGGCCGAGGCTAGACCAAAGGGAAGTGCCGTCCCCATGTGAGAATCATAGGAATTTGCGATGTAACTGCCGAATTGGTATGTGTAGATATGCCTCTGTTAAATCTATGGACGCCATGAAGTCCCCCCGCTGGATCCCCAGCAGGATGGACTTGAGGGATGACATCTTTAAACGCCTGTACACCAGGTAGGAATTCAGGTGTTTCAAGTCCAGAATTGCTCTCCAGAGCTCTTGGGAATGACAAATAGGTTCAAGTAGACTCCCAGTCCCCGTTCCTCCTTGAGAACCGGCTCGACCGCCTGAATGTCCAGCAGGTGTTGAATTGCTAGGAGCATTAGGCGCCGCTTTTCCAGATCTCTGGAAGGCGGGAATGTTTGAAAGAGCGTCAGGGCAGGGGAGAGGAACTCCAGCCGTAGGCCCTCCCTGATTGTCGACCTGACCCAAGCATCTGAAGTTACCTGGTCCCACTGGTCCGCAAAGGAAGCCAGGCAGCTGCCTATGGGGAGACTCAGGTTCGAGTCACTTCCCTCTGCGGAAGGGGTGCCCCCCCCCGCAAAAGGGCTTCTTGGACTGGGGCTGGTATCTATTCCTGTCCTGGTAAAAAGGTCGTTGGTTCTGCCTATCATATCTGTATGGCGTGTACCTGTGTTGACGATAATCCAGGTCGGGACCCCTGTAAGAAGAGGAAGCCTACAGAAAGAAGAGGAAGATCGGTTATCCGTCGTCTTGTTGTTCAAGGGAAGGACCTTCTTTTTATCCCTGTTCTCGACTAGGATCGGGTCGAGGGACGCCCCAAAAAGGTTGGGGCCTGAGAAGAGAGCCGCCGGCAGATTCCATTTGGACTTGTTGTCCATTTGCCAGTTGCGGGGCCATAGGAGTCTCCTGGCCGTCACAGAGGGCTCTGGACGCAAACTTAATGAAATCCAATGTGGCGTCAGCGGAGAACTGGGTGGCAGATATAATTTTGGTGAGGTCTTGATGAAGATGCTCATCCTGGATCGGGATACGATCGTGAAGCTGGCGAAGCCACATGATCGTGGTTGTACGCCGCTGTTGCGGCCGCTTTAATGGTCCAAGCAGAAGCGTTGAAGTTTTTACATAAAGTGAGCTCCACACGCTTGTTCTCTGGCTTCAGCTTATCTGCCATGTCTCCAGAGACCATTGTGGAGGCATTGGCTAGTAGGGCTACAGGAGCATCTATTGTAGGAAGCTGTAAGGCCTTGGCAAAGGCTTGTTCCATATTGTAGTACCTCTTGTCATTCCCCCCCAGGGTTGGGAAGAGACGATGGTCTAGCCCAGTGATGGGCAACCTTTTTGGCGTGGTGTGTCAAAAATCGGCAAAAAATCGAGCATAACTCGCGTTGTGTGTCACTTCGACAAAAACATAATTTTGCGCAATTTATAGTTTAAACTACAAAAATATATAATTGCAATATAATTGTATTTAATAAACCAAAAACAAATTATTTAACATAGCTGCTTAGTAACTTCTTTGTTCATCAGTCGATTTCGTATGTTGCCCTTGATATTATTATCAGTATCACTTACCAAGGTCCTGCTTAGCAACCAAAATGTTGGCTCAGAAACTCTGGCATTGAAGCGTGCAAGTCTTAAAGCTGTCAAGTTACAAGAACCTTGCACCCCTAACCCTTTAGGAAAAAAAACCCCAGGGGTCTTCAAACCTGACAGCTTTAAGCCTTGTGGACTTCAACTCTTCAACTAAAAGAGAGACTGATAAATATTAAAAAAAATAAAACCAAAAAGCAGCTACTGCAGTGGCTTAGAATTTTACTCAATTACTGTTGAGCCCATGGAAAGTTCTGCAGCCCCAGGAGCAAAAGAAGGGGGACGGAGAGAGAGAGGTTGGCTGTTTGGGGTGCTTGAAACCACCTGGCCCTCCCCAAAGGAAACCCTCATTTGCAGGATGAGCCTCGACTGGCTCTGCCCAGCGGGGTTACCCCAAGCGCCATTGGGCAGCGACGGATGCTTATCCTTTTTCCTTCGGCTGCTTCAGCTGGGACTTCAGACACCCCAAGGGAGGGACTTTATCGGGCCTCCCCCTCCCCACCCTTTGAATGAAGGTGTGATAGGGCTCCTCCATCCCTGCTCTTTAACCCAGCCAGAATTACAGGAGGGCTGCCCCCGTTCTGCTTTCCGGGGTGGATCTTAGCCGAGGGACACCAAGACCCCAGAATGGGTGGGGGGTGGGGGAAGGGCTTCTTGACGGAGGCCACGATCGACTTTTGGAAGTTGTGTTTTCGTAAAATAAGATTAACCTTTGGATGTGTTTGTTCCGCTCGGCCAGCGGCGTTTTCTCCCACTTAATCCCGGCGGATCCTGATATCTGAGCTGGAAAACTGCAACCCCCCGGAAATGATGATGCCCCGCTGAGTAGCTGGGACTTGCAGAAAAAGGCTGCAGAGAGAGAAGCGTTCGATCCGTAATCCGTCTGTGGGGGGCGCTGGGGACAGGCCGGGCCCCTTCTTCCCACCTCTGTCCCCCCCCACTCTTGAGGGACAAGCCCTTTCCCCTGTCCCAATGGTGGAATTTGAGGCTACCTCTGCTTTCCCTCTCCCTCCCTCAGTTGTGCGGCAGCGGCACAAAGCCCTTCTGGCGTCAAGCAGAACTCTCGGGATGCCCGAAGGGCTTTGCAGGAAGAAACGCGGCTTGAGGCGCAAGGACGATCCTGGCTGTGGGGCGCAGACCCGGTAAAAGCCTCTCTTTGGTTGGTTCCCTCCTCCTCCTCCTCCTCCTCCTTCCACAGTCTGCGTGACGCTGCCGCCCAGGCTGAGAGCTGCCGCTGAAACAAGTTTGGGGAGCATGTGCGTGTCACCCGAAATGGCTACGCGTGTCAGCACTGACACGCGTGTCATAGGTTCGCCATCACTGGTCTAGCCCATTGATTTTGTACTACCTCCAGAAAGAGAGGACAGGCTGGCACCTCCTCCTTATCTGTATTGGGGTTAATGAACATGGTCAGATTTGGGTCTCTGTGTTGAGAAACCGGGGGAGCCCCATGCCAATTTGGATGCTATTTTTGGCCTTATGCAGCATTGGCTTGAAAGCCTGGGGAGGAAATAGACCCGGGAAGGCAGGAGCATCAGGGCGAACAGTGTCCTCGTCCTCTGAGAACCCCAGGTCCAGATGTGTAGCCTCGCCCAAGATGGAACCCTCGCTGACAACTGATGGAGAGGGGCGCCTAGCACCATCCTGCCTGGTGGAGAAGGAAGACCTCTGCCTGGTCTCTGATGAGGGCCTAGAGTTCCCATGTGTGCTATCCCTCTGAGCCATACCAGAGGAAATGCCCTTTTGAATTGCCAGAGAAATCAGCCTCCTTATGCTATCTGGTAATAGTTCCAGCTCATCCAGTTCCTCCACTGAAGGGCCATGCAGGGGGGTTTCCTAGGAGCTAGCTGAGCAGCTGGTAGAAAATCCCGGGATCCCCCCTCCCCTCGGTCCTCCAGTCCTCGTCTGTAGGCTCTGGGCGAGATGGAGGGGGAAGGGGAAGCCACCTCCCTCCAGTTCCTGGTGGGGGCGATGGAGGGAGATGAGGGGCTGAACCCTTGGCAGGGGAGCCCAAAGCTTGGGATCTGGTCCCAATGGGGGATCTTGATCTGTCTGGAAAGTCAGGCCTACAGGCCTGAGTCAGTCTTTCCGCCTTGGCTACCTGTTTCTCCAGGGTCTTCTGCCACTGTGACTCATCCCTCGCAGTGGCCCTGGAAGGGCATTGTTCAGATGTAGGCCTGGGGGCCGCAGCCCTGGGCCTGAGTCCTCTCCGGGTCTCCTCCACCAGATCCCTATAGTCTTTGTTGGATTAGTAGAGGCCATGCCTTACTCACGTGCCTTCAGGTGTCTGCCTCTTTAGTTATGTGGCCTTGTCGTAGCTGGTTGCTGGGAGCGCACGGAGACAGGCCCACTAGGCTGCTTCCAAATAGTCATTCAAAATGGCTGCCATGCCACGTGGTGGCGATTCTGGCCTGTGCAGGAAGGGCTCTGAGGGGATTACCCTTGCGACGAGCCCGGGTCCTCCGACCCTCACGTTTTGAAAGCCTCTCCGAAACTGCACCACGTGGCTAACGCTTCTGGTGTTTTTCCCGATCTCCGGAGGCTTTTTTTCACTGAAAAACATGGCTGCGCGTGTTTTGTGCACCGCCCACACCTCCGAACGGCTGGGCTAGCTGATAGCGACTGAAAAAGGCGGCATTCGGAGGAGTCAAATGCCGATGAGGCTGCCGCCGGTCGCAGGGCGCTGCTCAGAACTTTGCGGTTAGCTCAGGAACAGCCTCCGCTGAGCACGGAGGGAACAACGCCCCTCCAGAGGCTGCGGAGCTGGTAGGCGTGCCTCAGACTTCCAGGAGTCCAATCCTCCCTCTAGTCAAGTGCTGGACCGCAATTTAGCCATCTTTATCAATTTACAGTATTCAATTAGCCAAATCAATTTAAGTTTTCCAAATTACACCACAAAAAAGCACTAATTACTAAGAACCTCGCTTGGAGCCAAATGATTGGACCAAGAGACTGAGGGAAACTGGGAGCCAGGAGGGAAAGGAGGAGATGATAAAGAAAAATCCCTCATTCTCTGGACCAATCAGGCTGTCACAAACCCTGTTGTAGCCCCTCCCACTAGAGCTACAGGAGAATACATATCATCCATTGTTTTCTAATTTACCACTAGAGTAACACTTCATGTTCAATATGTTAATTAAAATATATAAAACTTTTTTACTGGTATTTTAAATTGCAAGTAATTATGTAAAATAGATTTTTGTAATAACTTCTTAAAAATAGCACATAACAAACCAAAATGAGTATTTTAAGTGATAATTTTATAATTCTTAAAGTTCCTAAAATTATAAAGCAAAAAAAGAATTAAAATGATTTCTGATACGTAAAATACGTAATTAACTTCTGAACCAGTTCAGTGTTTCAAATGAATTAAATTAATTACAACTGAAGTTGGCTAATTATTCAGTAGAATTAAAAATTATGCATGTATTTTTTAACAGATTGCAATTATTATAGCGGGAGGCCAAAAAAGTGAATTGTTAAAACACCAAAAGTAGTACACAAAACGTTTTTATAAAATAAGAAGGGTAGGAGGAACACTTAAAATCTCAAAATAACTGTATCCCTAATATGATTTTATTTTAAAGAACAGCAGTATATAATTAACCAAAAATGGAAAATACTGAAAAGAGAACAAGAACACTGCAAAGAAAAGTGTACTGTCTTTCAAAATCTTAATTATTTATTCCTGCAACTCAATGGACAAACTCAGAAAGGGGGTTTTTTTTTTTGGGGGGGGGGGGGGGAACCTTGCTTAAAAAAATCCAAATAACTGAACACTGTTCCTTTTTTTCTAGCCTCTCCAATGCCCGAACTGTTCTGGTTTTTAAAAGAAATTATGTCAGTCCAAGTATATAGTTTAGCAATTCTGTAACTTATTACTTTCTTCACGCTAAAGACCTCTGAGCCTGCTTTATAAAGATATGACATAGACACTTTAAATTCGCTTGAAACATTTCTAAATCTAATGAAAAAGAACTAACTTACAAATGCAAGGACTCATGACTCCCATGGGAATAAACTTTGTAGGTGCTTTCGAGCCACCACACTTTCTAACTACACTTCCTAGAACTTCCTAGGTTGCCTGGTAAGGCAGGGAGGGTCATATCCCCACCTTCTTTTCTACCACCCTCTGGCCACCATATCCAATCACTGATAGCAAGGCAATTAGCTGCTTTAGAGCAGAAGATGTAATTTGAAAATTCAACTGTTCTGGATAGCAAGGGATACTTGCTGGTGAAACAGAGCTAGCTGGGAAGTGTTGACAGGTGATGGGTAAGAACTCTTGTTCCCTGAAGAAAGAGGGCCCTGGGATGGGGATGGGGCAGCAATTTTCCTCATGGTCCACAGCTCCATTTGTTTCCTCTTCCCCCCAGCAAAGAAGCAGGCAGTTCCCCAGGAGGGAGGGGAAGGGGTGGAGAAAGAGGAAGGATTTCCAAAGCTCCCTGCCAGCTTCCCACAACAAAGTCAATGGAAAGGCAGTAGGAAGTCACTCCTGCTCCCACCGCTGTGCCCAATCAGCTGGAGGCAAGTCTTGATGGATGTCTGACAAACGGCTGCTTTGAAACAGAAGCTGAAATTTGAAAACCTTTCCTCTCACAGAAGTAACAGGCAGTTCCATGGGTCAGTTTAGAAGGTGGAGAAGTGATTTCTAAGATCTTTGCCAGATCCTCACAAGCAGCATTAATGGGGAAGCCAGCAGGAAGTGGAAGTCAAACCCACTCCCACTATTTTTAACCTACCCATGGTAATTCTGTTTCTCTGTTTAAGTAAGAAAATATTTCTAAAAGGATGACTCAACAGATCATAGATCTAGTGTCTTCTAGCATCCTGTAGGCCCTATCCTACCTCTTAAGATTCTGTCTACAACCTTAGCCTTACAATACTTGTATCCTTTTAATACAGAGCTAGACATACTCCTTCCCAAATAATGAGATACAGCCATTCATCACTTTTCAGTTTTAAGAATTCCTATGAAGCCTGGAATCATTCTTGGAAACTATAACAATGGCCATATAGTATATGCTGCCATTTCATAACATCAAAATAATCTAATTGCAAGAAAAAGGCCTGTAGAGGAAGGATACTAATAGTACCAATGGAAGTATCTATGAGCACTGATTTCCACAAGCAATTTACCTCTCCATGTTCTAAATCACGGGTGTCAAACTTGCCACATCACGTTGCCCTTACGTGATATAGTGCAATGTTTTTTCCCTTTGCAGAACTGGGATGGGTGTGGTCTGCATGTGATGCATCTGGCCCATCAGTTTGACACCCCTGTTCTAAATGATCAACATTCCTATTTGACCTTTAGAAAATTATTTTAAAGGGGGAAAGATTAATGCACATACATGCAAAATAGAAATGGACATTGTTTTTGTATTCTTGCTCAGATGTCTAGGAAAAAGCATTTTAATTTTACTATCTCTAAAAAGAAATTCAGACATCTGGGCTAAAATGCCAATTTACCTCTTTTAATGGGTCATCATTTTAAATATTCTTAATTTAAGGAAGTAAAGAATAACTGATGACCAATTTCACTAATACTTTCAAGCTTAAAATTCAAGACAGTATATATTATGGAGTAAAACTAGTAAGCAGAAGAGCAGTTTAGATACATTTGACTATTTACACAATTTTTCCAGAGCAAAGGGAACAGCTGAATGAAAACAACTCTATCTTACATATATGGTACCTCCATGTGCAAACACATTTTTAAAAGCTTTTGTAACATGTAAAATAAGGGAAAGGTAGAATTAATGGCTACTCTTCTATATAGTTTGGGACTGGGCTATCTGTAGCACCATCTTTTTCCAAAAGTTTCTACCAATCCAATTCGATTGAACAGATAGAGAATGCTAAGGATCCCATCAGCCAAAGCATATTGATGGGCAGGAAGTAAAGACTCTCTGTTATAGTCTCTGCTTTGTAGAATATTTTCTCCTTGGAGACAGAATGATCACAACCCTATCGGCCTTTGAATGGTTTTAAAAACGTGGCTGTATACCCAGGCCTGCAGCTTGGAATGACTTAAGGCCTTGTTTCTTGGCATTACTGTTAGTTGATTAACTATTTTGGCTGCTGTGTTATTATTTTTTTTGATACTTTTACTGCTTTATTGATTTAAATTGTTTTAACTATTTTATAGTTTTAAAATTATAAGTCACCTAGACTAACTTGGCTAAGATGAGTGGCTATAAAATTAATGGATGGATGCAGGGGTGGGTTTCTTGCCCCGTTCCAACCGGTTCGGTTGAAACGGGGCCGCCGGCGTACTCGTGCACGCGCACTGTGCGCGCATGCGTACTAGCGTCTATGCGATGCTCCAGCTGCTCCTGGAGGATCGCGCAGGTGCTGTATGCGTCCTGCGCATGCGTGGAAGCGCAGAACTCGTCAAAACCGGGTAAGGAGCGCGGGCGGGCAAGTGGGCCCTTCGCCGTTCCTGGAAATTACTTACTTCCGGGTTCGCTGACCAACCGGTTCGCAGGGACCGCCGCGAACCGGTTGAAACCCACCCCTGGATGGATGGATGTCAATGTCTAAGGATGAGTCCTTCAGAAACAGAATCTAATCCTAGTAAACATTGTGGAGAGTGAAAACCAAATCTTTTTTCTAATGGATTATTATCAACTGAGAAATGCACTCTTTTTGTTGTTGTTTATTAGTCTGAGAAGTACAAATGTCTGGGCATTTGAAACTAAGTTGCTACTCTTTAATAGCAATCCTATGTTAAAATAAACAGCAATGAAACGTATGGATGTTATGTGGAACTTAGTGGGCATTACTTCCAAGCAGACAGGAAAAGGACTGCACTGACAGTGGGCCTTTATTACTGAGAGTTGCAAGTCTTCATTTAAACCAAATACATCCATGTTGGGAAAACTTTTGACACAATACATCATTGCTTCTCTAATCCTAAAGGGCATTTGTACAACGGGCAGACAGAGGAACCCATTTATTATGGCTTTTACGGACTAATAATTTTAGTCAAAGGTCAAAGTTGGCAATGGTCTCTGAAGAATAATGCAGCAAGAAGATCAAAGTAATAGTTAAAAATCATTACATATAATCAATGCCGAACAAGCACGCCATTAAAGGGCAAGGCAAAGAAACAGTCATTACCAACAAGAAAACATAAAGTGCCAAGCAACAGGCCCACAGAAACCCCATGGCCCACAGATAAAGAGGATATAAGGGAAATGTACATCTAAACAACAGTATGTTGACCTACTGTATTTTTTGGTGTATAAGACACATCCCCCCCCAAAAAAGTGGGTAGAAATGTCTCTGCATCTTATACAGCAAATGTTGCCGAAGCTCCACCCACCCATCAGCTCCGGGCTATAAAACACATCTAGCTTTTGGGGAGGAAAACAAGAAAAAAAAATCCTGCCTCTGCCTCCTAGCAATTTGCCTCCTTGCAGCAAACATCAAACAGCCAGGTCAGCTTCAGCACAGTCTGATTTAGCATGAGCAGCTGATTGGCAGTTGAATCTGCCTCCCAGAATACTACCAATCAGCTGTTCCAGGCTGGAATGGGCCGAAAATGGAACGTATGGAGGGCAAAAATGGGACACGCGGAGGCTGAAAATGGGACATGTGGAGGTGATGATAGGCGGCATGTCCCATCTTTGGCTTCCACATGCCCTATTTTTGGCTTGTTCCAGGCAGTAGGGATAGGCGGCAGTGGAGAGGCTGAAAATGTGATGCGCGGAGGCAGCGATAGGTGGCAGTGGTGATGGGCAGTGTTGGTGTACCCTGCAGTCTGGAACAGCTGATAGACAGTATTCTGGGAGGCAGATCCAACCGCCAATCAGCTGCTCATGCTAAATCAGGCTGTGCTGAAGCTGACCAGGCTGTTTCCTGTTTGCTACAAGGAGGCAAATTGGTGGGAGGCAAAGGCAGATTTTTTTTCTTGTTTTCCTTCTCAAAAGCTAGAATTGTTTTAAAGCCCGGAGCATCTTATAGTACGAAAAATACAATAATTACTTGTGTGGACAGGGTTAATAGATATAATTTTTAACTATTTAATTTATTTGATTTGTATAGCCACGCATCTCAACATAGTCTATTACAGGGTTGCTACATGATAGCAAAATGCAAGTTTTTTTTTAATTGAGTGCTACTTATCTCAGCTTCAATTATACAAAATATGTAGAAATGCAAATATCAAGAATTCCAGTGATATTGTACATGCTAAGAATTAAAGTGTTTTCCCTTTGGAGCCAAGCTTTTGCTTGTCTAAATGATCAAAATTTCTTTTAGATCATTGGGAGTTTCTTTTCACAGTTTCATTCCTGATATCCATTGGTGTTTGAAATAACTTTTGTCCACAGTTAAGTATTAACAAGAATTGAGAAACTCCATAAAATCCGTAGAGGTAGCAGGCTGAATTAAATGGAGACTAAATTCCTTTAGCACTTGAAAAAGGTACTGTATCTTAGTTTTAAATCTTGAGAAAATGCCTTGTTACCTCATGTAGTATTATCAGAAGCCATGGACATCTGTGATAAGAGGAACCAAGTCAGATCCAAAATTATAAAGAAAGAAAAGGAAAAAAAACAGTAATTTCTTCATGTACAGCATACTCGTCCCTTTCAGCAAATACTCAAGGTAACATACAAATAACAGGGAAAACAATATATAATCAAATAAAAGGGATATTTAAATGAACAAAACATTAAATAAATTAATGGATGGCATTACATTCCTTACCCTGAAATACTTACGAGTTCCTTAACTTCACGAACATATCCATGAAATCTCCAGGATTCAGCCATGAAAGATGCAATAACTATCTTTCCCCACTCAGAAACATATTATGGTAATGCAGTAATATTTTCTGTAACAGAACACTAGTAATACTAGTGCTAATGCTAATGTAAAATTGAAAATTCTAACTCTAACCTCTCTCGCTCTTTCTTCTGTTAATTCCCATTCTATGTGTTTTCCATTTCCCATATTTGCAATAATTCATGGACTAAAATTGATAAGCATCCTGTGTTAATTAGACTGCATCCCTACATTCCCTGGGAAAAAAAGAGGAGGGCTGTTTTTGGTTTTTGGAAAGATTTAACTACCCAATGAAACAAGGGGAGTGCCACAGATTCTAGCCCAGTGCTAGTAATCTTTGTGGCTACACAAAACTTACAAACAAAAAAGCCAATATTAAAAATCTAACTTTTATTTTCAGCAGAAAAGGAAACACGAAGGATTTCCTCTTCTTTCTACATATAGATCTACGCAAGGTCTGAAAACAACAGAGCTGTTTGAAAGGAGACAGCTTGTAAGCATTTCACACAAAATATCCCTTCTAAAACCTTTGCATAATTTTAATCAAGTGAGTGTTAATTATCAGAGCAATAGTACATCCCACTTCCCACTTTGGGAAGGTATCTGGGCTGCCTTTGCTTGCAAAACTGAGAGCACACTGAAAAACACTTAGTCTTCAGAACAAACATCTTGGCGGGCTTTGTCTGATTTTCCTCACAGGAAGATGCCCAGATAAACAGTTTCATCTACAACTGAATCCTGACAGCCACATAATGTGGGCCCTTATAATAGTGTCTTGATCCCAGTGGCATGTGGAATGACCAACTTGTAGCTAGAGTAACAGACACAACACTTGTCACACTTTCCATAGGAAGATATAAATGCAAATCCAGAATTTGATGACACACTGTCTCTTCCCTATACTATTTTGGTGGAATGCCATATAATCAACCACTTTTTTTCCTTCTGTTCCAAAACATGACGCTTAACCTCATGAAAAGGCACTTCAAAACACTGTTTGATGGCTCAAGAAATTGCATTTCTTCTTCAAGGTGCTGCAAATTATCCAATAAACACAAACTGATTTCCATAAGAAGTGCCGGAATACTTTATGTATATTCTTAAAAGTCCTTGATTTTGAAATAGTTGAAAGTACTGTGTCAGAACAAAGTGAGAACGATATCATTAGCCTTCAAATCTGACAAATAAGAGAGACATAAACAAGTGTCAAGATAATTAAAATGGCATTGTTCACTTTTTAGAAGAAAAAGAATGAACCGTACAAGAAATATTAAGCTAACAAAGCAAGAGCAAATATGAGAAAGAAAAAAAATGACAGTTATCTGCAAAATTCATAAATGTGTCTTTTGTATAACTATAATGATCATATTTTATGCTGTCATTTTACATTTAATTGCTCACCCTGGTACTTTTCTTCATAGAAGCCATCAGTACCCCACAGAGCCAGATGCTGAATTGCAAAAAAACATACTGTGACCACAGACTTATAGGAAACTAACTTTGCTGAGCTGTGGTGTATGACAAGTTAATTTTTGCAATTACACATTCCCAAGAATAAATGAAACCGCAGGCCATTACTATTCTGTATCATTAAAAAAGGAGGGGGGAAGTCTCTATCATAATGCCCTGAACTCAGTTTTCTATTATTTTGACACATGAAAGCAACTTTTCAAGCTATTTTTCTGCAATATGACCTAGTAAAATAAGCATTGCCTTGGTTGAAATGCATAAACATCTCAAAATTGTGAAAAAAAAAAACAGAAAAGGGTGCAATCTATGGTTAATGTGCAATGCCAAGCTATCACATGATTAGGAGGAGATATGTTCAATGCTGCATGAGAAGTACCTCACTCAGAGTTATTTGTTAGGCTATATTATATCCCACATAAAGTATTAAACAGATAAGGTTGTTCAGCTGTCACGCAGCCTGAGTCTATTCCCTGCTCATTCATCTAGCCACTAAACGTAAAATATACCAAAAATCTAAACATCTGCAGTGTCCATCACTGTCAGATCTACCGGGCCATCAAACAGCAGGAGAGCACCCATCATTATGGAACATGGTCTGTACATTGTCAGCAGCTATGCATACATCACATGAAATAAAACTATGAGCAGACTAGCCATTTTTTAAAATAATAGTCTAAAACAACTTACGCATAAACTAGAAATCTTTTCAATCACTTCACAGCTGCTTTTCCTGTCTGCCTCCAGAACGCTTCCTTCACCATTAAGGAAAGCTAGACTAAATAATTACAAAGAGGAAACTAATTCTCCTCAGATATATCAACCTTGTTAAATCTCAGTAACACTGCAAGAACTATTTGCTTCTTGTGGAAATTTGGTGCTGTTGCTGCATGTTCAAACCACTCCAAAAATTGTTATTGCAATCTATCTTCAGTTGTTCCTGAGACAAGCAAAGCCTGAAGAATATTTCTCCTTTATTTGAGGTATGTAATTCTGAGTTGGCTTGTTTCAATAGGTCTACTGTAATAGTTGTTAAATATGTAAGTCCTATTACAGGTTAAATTACTGAATTTTTTGATGTATAAGACGCACACCCCCCAAGAGAAGGTGGAAATGTCTGTGCATCTTATACAGCAAATGTTGTCAAAGCCCCACCCACCCATCCGCCCGCCCCCACCCTTCAGCCACTGCCTCCCAGCAATTTACCTCCTTGCAGCAAACAGCAAACAGCCTGGTCAGCTTCAGCACAGCCTGATTTGGTACAAGCAGCTGATTGGCGGTTGGATGTGCCTCCCGGAATACCAGCTATCAGCTATTCCAGGCTGCGGGGTCCAGCATCATCGCCACTACCACCTATCCCTGCCTCCGCACATCCCAGTTTCGGCCTCCGCACATCTCCGCCTCTGCCTATCCCTGCTGCCTGGAACGGGCTGAAAATGGGACATGTAGAGGCCAAAAATGGGGTGCATGGAGGCCAAAGATGGGGCATTCAGAGGCCAAAAATGGGGAGGCAATGATAGGTGGCAGCAGCAATGGGTGGTGACTATTCCTGCAGCCTTGAACAGCTGATAGGCAGTATTCCGGGAGGCCAATCCAACCGCCAATCAGCTGCTCATGCTAAATAAATCTGTGCTGAAACTATCCAAGTTGTTTGCTGCCAGGGGGCAAATTGCTAGGAGGCAGAGCAGATTTTTTTTTCTTGTTTTCCTCCCCAAAAGCTAGGTGTGTCTTATAGTCTGAAAATTACAGTATATATTTTTGTGGTGCCTTTGACTCCCGGCAATGACTTCGATACATCCCTCAGTTTGTTGATAAAATTTTGAGAGTGGTTTCTATTGTCTCCTTCCTAAGGCTGAGAAGAGTGACTGGACCAAAGTTACCTAACCTGTTTTTGTGCCATGGCAGGACTAGAACTCTTGATCTCCCAGTTTCTAGTCTGATGTCTTAACCACTGCACCAAACTGGTTCTCATTATATAAATAATGCCTGTAAACTATTTTACTTAATTAAAATAAGATTTGCATAAACAAGTAGTTTGATTCATGATGGAGAATTTAAGGGAATGTTATTGCGGATTACAATATCTAGGAAATTGTTGGGTACATTTTCCTAACTGGCCACGACTAAACTATTAATAAACTCTTCACTGCTGAACTTTCAGAATATACTTCAGTGAATGTAGAATACGTACCGTTTTTTAAATTATTTTTTCCAGAAACCATATTCCTCTTTATTGTGCTATTTCTCCATATTTGACTCTTTAAAAATTTCCTACTTAAGTTACCTTGTAACCAATCCACCTATTTTCATTTATCATCTGCTTCTCTTTTTTACACAGTAGCCAGACAGTAATTAACTATAACTATACAATTATAAATAAATATTATAAATAACTATAAATATTAGTTTCATTTGCCCGGCTTTTGAACAAACAAGGAAACTTGTTTCTTATTGAAATCAGCATGTTTGAAACAACTATCATGCATATCATTTTTGCATGCCAACCTGTTTTTTTTTCCCTTTTACCAGCAATATCATTGGAAAGAGGACAGAATTTTAGATTTAGAGACTGATACTTTGTACAGGTAGCATATAGATCTATAAAAAGGTTTAATCTCCTGAAAATATTTTGCTGTACAATGCTACTACAAAGAAGAACAAGAACGTGTAGGGAAAACACCCGTGATACTTGTTATAAGACAGAAGTATTGCAAAAACCAATTATATCTTTTCATTCTCTTTTGCTTAATTAAAGCAAAAAGCATCACTATCTTTCTCAGCAGTAATCATCTGGAAGCTGTATAGCACAGATACAGTAATTAACTTAACCTTATCACTTAACTGTATTGGGTCATTGCAGTGAGGCACAGTATCAAAGCTTGAAATCAATGCTGTAATGCTAACATCTGAGGTAGTTCAAAGATTGAATAATGCCATCTGTGAATGGACAGTCTTTGTTCCTGCTTAGCTATGCTGAATATATCTTCCTGTTCATAACTTTAATATATCAGCTTAACCATTTAATCATTGTACATTAATACATTATCAATACTGGAAACATGTAGGTACAAAATTACTTGTCAAGAAAATCAGATATTAGTGATTCTCTTTGCATAAATGCAATACACTGCAGATTTTGTCTTAATTATATACTTAGCAGAATATATATGGCATAATATACATACATCTCTCTCTCTCTCACACACACACACACACACAACACACACACACACAATGACTAACAATATTAAACAATAAAAATGTAATTTTTTCATAAAATTCTACACCAGTTCAACACATCCATATTCTATTCAGTATGTCCTGAAAAAGACAACAATTTCTAAGTCTAAATATGTGTGTATATATATTGACACTCTAAAACATTTACCTGAAATTCTTACAGGAGTGGAGCCCCAATATAATTATACTTTCTGTTCCAGTTCTACACTTATTTGGTAGAGTTAACAAGATGCTAAATATTTTATAGGGCACAGTAGTCCTGATTTCAGATTATTTGCATTTATAGCCTAGGAGTTATTTCCAGGTTGTCATAAATGCTTTTTGCTCGTTTAATTCTTTGGTGTTATAATTTTTTAAAAAAATGTTGCTCTGTTGCCAGAGACAGTTTTCTGAGATCTTTCACTTTCACCAAGTCAGACACTAAATCATAAGGGACAATAATCAGCAAATTCTCTCCGACAGGCCCTAAGCCTGCTGAGGTAATGCAGCTGACAAACTTTGATGCGCCATGCCCGTGCACATTATGTTCATGTAGTGTGTACATCTGGGCACCCTTTATGGCAATGCAGCAAACAGCCAATCATTTATTCCACTCTAATTAGCACACATGTAAATCCTCACCAATCAAGCCATTCACAAGGTTACTGTTATGGCAGCCATATAACAAAGCTGGCAGGACAGATGAAGAAAGTGCAAGATGCAACTATTGGGTTTGATTTGAACCTGCCATCACTCCCCAGCAGGCCCTCCCAGTCCTGACTGTCACCAGCTCTCCCTTTCAAAACCCATAAAAACCTACTGAAGAAAAAGGTCATCGGGCAGGAACTGATTGGTCGTTTCCATTCTTTTTAAGGTTTAGAAGCAATTCTGGGGCATCAACCCACTTTGAGCTAACAACACCTTAGCTGTTGCAAACAAATCAAGCATAGCTTTCAATGGCATGCATACATGTCAACCTAAGGAATCACTATCCAGCTCAGAATTACAAACCTTTAGATTTCAACAGAATATTTCTTTCACATGCCAGCCATTTTCACCTCTTTTTCTATAATCATAACATCCTCTGTACAAATGCTCCATTTTCTTATTTTTGGCTGGAAGCAAAACTATTCATACAAATAACAGGATTTTTAAAAAATTTATTTATTAAAATTCTATGCCACCATCTCCCCTACAAGATAACTTTGGGCAGCTTAATATAATAAGGCAATAACATGTTGAATTTTTCAGAACTGAAGATTGCAGTAGAATCATTTTAAAAAAATGGGTGGAACATTCTATTTCCTTCAATTAGTTAAAGATTTCATTATAAAATTTATTTAATCGTATTGGAAAGAATATTTCCTGAAAATAAAAAGTAATGAATCCGTTACTCCTGAAGTTTGTTAACGCATCTAAAACATCTAGCCACTTAAATCATCATCACAATTAAAAACAGGAGTCATAGCATTTTGCTTTTCAAACCAGATCTACATATAATGAAAGTTAGAACTATGCACTCTGAGTTAAAACTTCTGACCATTTGTTGCCATTAATCTTCATTCACATGCAAGTAGGCATGTTTATAAATTGATTTGTTTTATCTCACAAATTAATGAAGCAATTAGCTCCAAATGATTTGGCAGCAGTTCATATTTCAGAATCTTTTTGGATAAAATAACTGCAAATTAAATTATTTCTATGAAATTAGATTGCAATGAAACACTAGAGAGTCATAAAAGAAGAATAGCCTTCCATATTTTTTTTGGGGGGGGGCAGAAACAAAAATTCAGTTAGAAATTTAGATTCTTAGCAGGTTTATCAAAACTAATAATACACAATTATTGTGATTATGACATTAGAATATAATAATATATTCATGTCTGAATTAAACATAGGAACCAGAAGTTGTGCCAGCAAAAGTAATAAAATTTTGTCAAGGTGCACCAACTTTGGCATCATCTCTAGGATGAACCATATAGCACACATGTTTATATTTTTGGTGGTTTTCTTTCTCACTGCTTATATTCTGCTATTAAAGAAGTGTTCTTGTCAAAACAAGAAAACACCAACTGAGTAAGAAGTGCAAATCTCATTTTTAATTTAAACGGATAGGTTCACTATAAATCATATCTAACATTTTGAATTGTACTGGGGAAAAAAAACAAGAGCAAACTAGGGGATACAATTTTAAGCACATCCAGAATTAAGACTGGGTCAGAAATAAATTAAAAAGAAAAAAAAAACTTTCAGGAGACATCAGTCAGAATCACTGATTTTAAAAAGCAGATTCCAGAATAGCACAAGATTTTAATTCACCGGCATTCTGTATGTGCGCAGGGCAAAAAGTATAGTCATCTATTCTACAACATCTTCAGGACAGAAAAGTTTTAGGCACATTCAACTGTTTAGGGTTTTTACAAGAATCCCCATATACAACAAATGTAATATCTTAATGTTGAACTCAATGGGCCCTAATCATTCCTTTTTTCTTCTTCTCTGGTATAGTCCACTCCGTTTTTGTTATGTAATAAAAGACTATGCCTCCAGATGAATTTTGGGGCATTTGAGATTATTAGAATGACCATTCTTGGGTCCAAGATAATGAATTCACACAACTTCCTGCAGAACATCAGCCATAAAGAAAGCAAAATTATTAATAAATATAAAACTTAAAAATCATATAGAAAAATTCCTAGGAGAAAATGGAGTAACTACCAATCACTAACCTCTGGAAGTTTCATTAGAAACGATAGGAGCCACTAGAGAGTAGTCCAAAAGATCTCAATCATGTCTGACAGACAACCACAACTCATGATCAGTAATATCAAAAGACAACAGAAAAATCCATGGGATCAATAGAGTGTCATTGCCACTATTGATCTCTAGGCAGTATCTGTCAGATAAAGATGGAGGCGCAGTCTCAAATGTTGTAAGATTAAAAGTCAGACTGATGGATTTAGGAATCTGTCATGAAACCAGAGACACAAAGGAAAAACCTATTCTACTACAGCTCTCCCCACAAATACAAATAACCAGAGGGAGAGAGGGTCAAGTGTGAAATTTAGTTCTTTGAGCTGATTGAATAAACTTATATTTCATGTCATGTGATACTCTGTTTCCTATTAAAGGTATAGACTAGAGCTGTCAAACTCGCAGCCCGCAAGCCAGATGCATCACACGCTGGCCACATCCACACCCAGTTTAGTGAAGGGGGGGAAACTCCCTATATGTCATGTGATGCTGCCGGGAGTTTGACACCCCTGGTGTTTTTTTAGGACCCTGAAAGAGTCCCAGTCAAGATCAGTAAGTGGCCCAATGCACACACTCTTACTTTTAGAGGATGATTGCACCATAACTGTGTGAAAAATGACTGGATGTATACAAGAAATTCAAAATGTCAACTCTTCTCATTTACCCTAAGCTGAGAAAAAATACATGAAAGGGGCAGAAATACCTGAAATACCTGAAAGAACCATCTCTTAATCCTGGACTGAATTTATTATTCTCAAAGTTACAAGGGGATCATATAAAATGCTTCTCAGAGTCAGCAATTATAAAAATAACAAACAGAGGATCTTCTCCAAAAAGGGGTCGTTTATAACATAAAAAGCATGAGCTGATTTGTACATCAAAGAAATGTTGATTTTAGGTTGTTCTTTATTTGATCTGCTTAAGATAGATTTCTGACATTGAAGTAAACAGATAAGATTTGGCTACATTAATAAAGGAGAAACTTCATCCAACTTCATGAAACTTTTTTGCATCCCTATCTGCCAAAAATTCATTATTTCTCTCTCTGTCTCTCTGTCTCTCTCTCTAGAGGGGTGGGTGGGTGAGAACTCAATATTTATCTTTGGTTTCTGATTCCTGGTTTCCGTAGGAGACAAGACAGTCTCACTATAAAAGAATCATGTTTCCTCAGCTACTTACACTTACAGGATAAATAGGATGGGAGTATTCAAGTTACCCAAATTAATGGGCTGTTTGTACCAAGTCAGAATTTTGAAGAATACTGCTTAAATATAAAGTCCAAATGAAATCATAGGGAACCAGCAGGATTAATAAAATTTTAATTCTGTGAAATTTTGCAAATATTTATGAGATCGTTCTCCACAGCTATATTTCTTAAAGTATTTCTTACAAGCAAAATAACTGACCAAATCAGCACATGTGTATGGGGGTGGGTGGGAGAGAATTGTATCAGTAAAAAATAAACAATATTTTAGCCAGTACATAATAGTTGAGAGGACAATATGAAGTAATTATGTTTTGTTTCTAACTAAAAGGATTGTTTGAAAAGTAAAATGGGAATGAGTGCCACTACTATCTCCCACAGCAAAAGAAAATAAAAGTATGAAATATGTATCTACTTACTACAGATATTATTCAAAGCTCAGATCCACCCATCCCTACTGATGACATCATTAATAAACCAAAACATTTTACTCCATTAGAAAAAAAAATAGATTTTTTATTATCAATGCCCTTAAGGAAGCTGACTGTCATTTCAGGCTGTTTCAGTGTCAGCAGACTAAAAGGCTAATACAACCCTGGGTCAACACAATTGCCCTAAAGCCTTTAAAAGGCTGACCTGCTTGTCGCATTTAAGTCAGAGGAGATTATTTTAGCAGTATATACAGGACTGCTGAAGCCAAATATTTGAAATACAGGCCTACGTACCTTACCACAAAAAAGAACATTAGAGAAATTTGAGAAAGGACATCAGAGAACAGCCAGAATGATAGAGGACTCTAGGAACTTAGGAAGTCCAAAAGGTTAAAGAAACTATGTCAGAGGTGAAGTTTTTTGGGGGGTAAAGAAAATTAAAGAGAGACTGTACTATACTACACAAAAGTATAAAGGGATTTGGGAGGAGGAACTAGCTTGTGAAATAGTAACCATACTAATAGAAGCAGAATCCCACACGACAAAGAGCAAAAAGGGGAAAATACACAATAAGCCATAAATATAAAAATATCTTTTATAACATGGACAAGAAAAAATAAATATTGAGATTTTTATACCAAAGGATTGGGATAGAGAATGTGAGGTCTTGGGATATTAGGGAAATATGGATTCCTGTCATCTGTCAGGTTTTGTGTTCCATGTCGTTTAATTTTATTTATGTATTCTACTTAATAAAAAAATTAAATGAAACTTGGCATATTGCAAACAAATTCCAGTCTCACATATCTTTATTTCCAGCATTGCTCCTTGGCCCACAATATAAAGTTTGTCAGAAAATTTTACAAGGTACTTAGTTGGGGAAAGTGTTCACTTATCCAGAAAAAAAACCCAAAGTAAACTTAGAGTAATGTTTCTCAACCTTGGCAACTTTAAGGTGTGTAGACTTCAATTCCCAAATTCCCCAGCCAGTACACTAGCACATGTACTGGGAGTTGAAATCTACACATCTTAGTTGCCAAGACGGAGAAACATTGACTTAAAAGTAATAAGGAGCATTCTTGCTGGCTATAATTTTTATGTATTTATTTTACTGTAAGGAGCCCAGAGAGTTTTAACTATTGGACATCTCAAACAGTTTAATAAATAAATAATATCAAATATACAGGCTTCCAGTAGAACTGACCCATAGCAGTAAACAACTCCAAAAGAAATCACAACCAAACTAAAAATAAAACTAGCCCAAAGATAAAATATTAAAATAATATAAAATCATCAAAGCACCTCAAAACACAAAACTAATAAATATTATGTTCTTATAATTTATTAGAGATAATAGAGAACTTACACTTTATATATAACTGGCTAGATTCCTCCTGCTGGATTATTTTTGTTTTGTTTTTTTTCAGAAGCAATTTTGTTTAGAACAATTCCCTAGAACAATTAAATCCATCACGTCCAGCACCAGTTTATGAATGATAATCAACCACATGGTAGCACTGAAAGAAGAAACTCTGAATGGTCCAGATTTCTGATCCTCTCCCATTCTATCCAGTTTTGCACTGCGACTTTCTAAGTGTCTGCATATATGTGTCTACAGTTTTGAATCTGAGTGCCACAATCTCCAACAACAAATGAACCTCCCTTTCTTTTGTTTTCAACTGGGACTGCTACCTGGCCTCTATTTCTATAAAGATGAGAAATTTTGCTTTAGGATGGAAAATTAGATACATTAAACTTTATAATTGGCACAACTACTTTTTCAATTTTGCAAATTAATACATCCAACACACGCCATTCTTATTAATGTCCTTTAGAGTTTCAGTCATGTCTTGAGAACTGTATATCAAGACTTTCTTATCAAGCATTCATGTGATGTCAATCCATTCTCTAAATTTCCATTATATACAGCACCTGTCGGCAGTATTCTCAACACAGTTATTTTTTACACCCCCACACAATGTTAATGAGTTGCCAGCTGCCTGTTGTGATATAACAAGAAATCATGATCCCAATGTCTTCCTTATACTTTGCTGGTGGAGCTTCCTATAGCTGAAGTATCAGGTAGTATGATCAGAAGTAAACAGCCATGGCAGACAAGAGGAAAGTTACTGACAGTTAAAGATGCTGATATCTATTATGCCTCCATAACTACCACCTCCTGGAGAGACAGTTGAAGGCTTTGAAATGTTTCATTATATTCTTGGCTAACATAGATCTTTCATAAACAATACATTTTCTCTGGGAGAGACTAGTTTACCCCATGAACAGTGCATAGTACAATTCAGTTACATGGAACATCAGATGTCTCTAATACATCTTTTGTGTTCTATCTTTCAGTTACTTTACAAGGTTATGTAATTAAGAGACAACCAGTTCTTGTTTTCCATATCTTTGTTTTGCATACTACACAGCATAGTGTAATATGGCTTCAGAAAAGAAATAAAACATGTTTTTATGAATTTGGCTGGTAACACAAAGTATCATCATTTCTGTGATACATTTGTCATGTTTTGGTTCATAATGTATTATGAAATTAATTTAATCAATCCAGTCATAAGCAATACATCCTAGTGTAGACAATGTGAGAAAATATCTCTGCCACCATCAATGCTTTTTCTATCTAAGGGGAAGAATGCTAGTTGTCTAGCTGGTATTATAGTCATTAAATGGTACTATGGATATTAAGGAACACAACTGTCTACACTAGAATGATGGCTAGAAAAAGATGCAGCTACAATTCTTTCTTATCTTTATTGTAATTGCCTTTAAAATGTATGAGGTTTTAACTTATGTAGCTGTAAATAATTAAAATCAAACGTTATATATCTTTATGTGATTAACTATTTTACTAGATTATTGCTATGTATGAATTAAATATAAAGATGGTCTATAATTATAATATTTTCAACAGAATTATAAATAAGCTAATATAAAAAGAAACTTAGGCAAAATCATTATGTGATATTATTACTATTGTTACCAATAGTACATAATAGTACTATTATGTCATAATAGTAATAGTACCAGTATATGTATTAATATTTTACTGTCTTTTTTGTTTTTCTTTTGTAAATGATATACCCTGACAATATACTGTATTCAAAATATTTATAAATTAAAAAAAAAACTATTTTACTGATAAAATGATATCTACAAACAAATATTCCTATTTCCCCATTCCTCTCCCAAGTCTGCTCCAAAGGTTTAAGTAATTAATGTAAAATGAATAGTATGATGAGAAAATCCGGTGGAAATTTTGTTTTGCAATGTTAAATATAGCCCAAAAGAGGAGAATTCAAAAAACAAATGTTGGACAAAGCTCAAAAGTGATGCCATCAAAGTAAATTGTGTTCCTTTACCACTTGTATTCAAATTCCAGAAATGAATACGTGATTTTCAGATGAAATTGAATATGTCCAAGGATAAGAGCTAGCAAGATCAGAAACCCAAGACTTGAGATCAGCCCTTCCACTTCCAATAATAGAGTATTGGTGGCAATCACCTTGAAATCTGAGATATGAAGCAGTTCTGTCTGCATCATATACGGCTAAGAGGAATTATTTCTCTTATCTGGGATTTTAACCTTCAGTGCTATATGTAATGATGGAATTCTAGATTTTGCATTGGATTGGATTGTTTGTGGTAGAGATTTTTCTAGTACATGAAATTTTAAAAAAAATTATCAGAGCTGTGTCCTGAATTTCTGGTTGTGGCTTTCTAGTTCAACTATCGGTCTGGGTAAAGTTTGACAAAGGATTTGCTTTACTTTTAGCTTTTATAGGTAGCAGAACTGGATCAATTCTGCAAATGTGGCCAAACTATCTCAAATACTGTTTTCAGTTCTCATCAGCCACTGTTGGCTAGTTTGGGGCATTGCTGATGGATGGTCTCATTTTTACATGGTCCATCAGTTGGAAGACCCAGGATTCTACAGAGAGTTGGAAGGTTCCAGTTTTGAATCTCTCACTGAAGCAGCATGGATATTAAATTTTGTAATTTTTTTTAGAATCAACACCTCTCTCACATTCTCTTCAATTAAATTGACCCCTTCAGGATAGGAAAGTGTGGCAGAAAATGAACTCCCAACAGTCTGTGGATACAAACAGACTGAGAAAAATAACAGCCAATCAATAAATTAAACTGTCTCTACTACAATACCTATCTTGCAGGTTCAACCAGCAAATGCAACACGTTTTGGAGAATGGGGCATTTGTTCATCTGTTTTGACAGCCTAGCTCTGGTGGTGCCAAAAAAATGCTGGAAGTCCTGGCTTGCGAAACAAGAGCATCAGCAGAAGAGAATAAATACTGCTGTTTAGTACAGAAGCCAACCAGGGAAACACAAAAAGCCCCGGCTGTGTGTATTTATATCATGAAACAGCAACATGGAACAAAAATGAGCGTAAATATTACACACACATCTTCATTTGGCAAAGCAAGTCTTCTTTTTCCACATATAGCTACAAAAGAGCCAAACAATTGTGCAACAGTTCAAATCAACAAGTTCAAGTGCAGCTTTGTGGTAAAACCCCACCATGGATTGAATCAAGAAATCATAAGATCATAAGCAGGGTGGACCCAGCCAAAAACCTACCAACATAGTCTGCATTTTTAAATGCATTTTGAAGCCTCTACACACAGCAGAGCGCAAAAAGACCGAAAGAAACAGGCATCAAAGCCTCAGCAAACAAACAAGCCACAATTACCCTTTGTCTGTTTGCTAATTTATTTATGGGTGTCTCACAATTCTTTTGACTAGCTCTTTCCTTTTAACCTATCTACTTCTCTCAAACATGGCTTGTTCGAATGTAGTATGTTGGGGGTGGGTGGAGGGTGGAGTAGAAGATTGGCTGTATCTACTAGACCTAAAATAAGGGGATAGTTGGGGAAGGGAAAAATCTCTCTTTAAAAGAGGAAATTGCCAATGTGCCTGTTATGTAGCAAGCAGCAGTTCACTACCAGAACATATATTGATGGTTCCATAATGGCTTCTGTTCTCTACAAATTCTTATTTCCTTACTCAAAAATCCCATAGCCTCCTCAAATAATCCAAACCAGCAGGCACAGATTCCAGAACTGCAAAGCAGATCCAGTCAAAACAGGCATGCTTTGTTTCCAGAAAACGTGAGCTTTGTTCCAGCCATGAAATTCCTGAAACAATTTCATTTCAAGTTATAACCAGTCCCATTGAACTACTATTCTTATGCTGTGGTCTATTTCATCAATGCGATAGCAGAGTTTTGATCCTGAACACCTGTATTGGTTGATACTGTTCAAATGATGTTGGCTCTCAAAGACAAGCTATGCATATAACAGAGGGATCTGCATGGAGAATATGTCACATACATAATTCTATGTGAATACTTTTCTTTAGAGTGAAGTTCAAGAGGGCAATGTTCTTATTCACATGGAAGCCAATACAGATAGTCCTCAACTTACAACCACAATTGAGCCCAAAATTTAGATTGTTATTTGAGTATGTTGCCCCATTTTACAACTTTTCTTGCCACAGTTGTTCAGTGAATCACTGCTGTTGTTAAATTAGTAACACGGTTATTAAGTGAATCTAGTTACCCCATTAACTTTTGCTTGTCTGAAGGTCGCAAAAGGAATCACATGATTCCAGGACACTGCAACCATCATAAATGTAAGTCAGTTATCAAGCATACAAATGTAAATCACCTGACCATGGGGATGCTGCAACAGTCATTAAGTGTGAACAATGGCCATAGCTCATTTTTTTCACTGTTGTTGTAACTTTAAATGGTCACAAAATGAACTGTTATAAGTTGAGGACTACCTGTTAAGTTAAGGCCTTACCCTACAGATGTCTATGCTTCTGAGGACATTCTGTAGCAGGTAATGTAAGCTGGGGACACAGTTTATTGGAGGATTTGCCAGGATGAGTTCTTCTAGTTTCTGGATATCTTCATAGATTTCTACTGTCATTATTTAATTTAAGCTAAATATGCCTTTAATAAGGGATGCGGTGGCTCAGTGGCTAAGATGCTAAGCTTGTCGATCAGAAAGGTCTGAAGTTTGGCGGTTTGAATCTCTAACACTGCATAACGGAGTGAGCTCCCGTTACACGTCCCAGCTTCTGCCACCTAAGCAGTTCGAAAGCATGTAAAAATGCAAGTAGAAAAATAGAGACCACCTTTGGTGGGAAGGTAACAACCTTCCGTGCACCTTTGGCGTTTAGTCATGCCAGCCACATGACCATGGAGACATCTTCGGACAGCGCTGGCTCTTCGGCTTTCAAATGGAGAATAGGGAACGACTAGCACATATGTGCAAGAGGAACTTTTACCTTTTATGCCTTTGATCCATCAGTTGCAAAGGCAGTTGAACTTGTCTCTTGCCTGAGAACTTCCGGCTTTGGGTGAAAAAACAACAGCAAACAGGATGCACACTCCTCCTAATGTCCGCTTAAGCTAATCAGATTTGAAAGCACACATCAAGGAGTTCAATATTTAGTACAGTATATTTCCAGAGGAGCTTCAAGATGAATGTACAATTTAATCGTGCCCTTTTGATGATCCCTAGAAAACTCATGCATATATAAATTCATTACTCGGAATCTCTGTATCTACAATTAGTGGGCTTCTGTATCAGCAAGTAGAGAAATCTCTGTTTGAGGAAATTAGAATAGTAAGTTAA
This sequence comes from Thamnophis elegans, assembly GCF_009769535.1. NCBI lineage: Eukaryota > Metazoa > Chordata > Lepidosauria > Squamata > Natricidae > Thamnophis > Thamnophis elegans. Next base: position 17,876,560 of record NC_045548.1, read on the forward strand.
ATTACAACGTTTGTCAATGAGCCCATTCTTACACTATTGATTTGTGCTAGGTGACATGATGACCTGATCTGAACCCCACACACAAATGTGATGTTTCCTTAATTGAAAACCAATTGGGTCTTTATTCCCCAACCACATTTTTAAGGATTCATTTGTATTATCTATACTTTAAATCTCTGATACATTTAGTAAATATTACAGATCACAGAGCTACTGATTTATATTTTAATTCAGAAATATGCAGTACTTCAGGATTAAAGATTTCAACACAGCATGCACTGCACATTAAAATCCAAATTTAAAAAAAAAAACTTTGAAAAGAGAAGAATGTTAACACTTTTCTTGTATATATTGTAGTGCACTAATTGTTGGTTTTCATAATGTAGCTCATTAGTTTTGCATAATTTAAGTTTTAATTCATCGTTTAATTTTTAATTACGGAGTCTTTCAAGATGAGCTTTCTGCTCAGATTTTAGTCAGTTGCTAAACATGTTTTATTTAAAAAAACGCTCAGGCAAGGCAATGTCATGGTAGCCAATATAATTCTCTTTGATATCACTATGAAAACAACCATTTTAGTATATAGGAAGAAAAAAAATAACTCCAATTTTAACATTGCATGCAGTACACTTTTAATAATTAAAAGTAATGAGAGTATTCAGACACTGAAGGGGGGATCTGAAATGAAAAAAAAAAAAAACAAAGCAACTTCCTGCCAACAAAGTGGTATCACATTTTGTTTAGAATTATCAGAAAATAATATTTGCAACCACAAGATTTCATTGTATCATTTGGTTAACATACATTTGCTAGCTGCATCCCACTGAACTTGAACTGACCTTATCAGTAGTAATTCATATCCTTAGTTTCCAAAACAGAATTCAATAAGACAGCATAGTTCTACATAAGGAGACAATGCATTATGTAACTTGTATTTAGAGAGCCATTTTTGGGATTAATTCTGTTAAACCTAGTTATATTTTAAAATATGTATATATGTGTCCTTCTTTTAAATGTAATATTCATACAGTAGTGTTACCATGTTGAAACAGGAATGAGGCTGTGCATTTAGTTCTCCTACCAATAATAACTATCAATGAAGTATATTTAAATTGCACCTTTTCTCTAAGCAATTTCTGGCGTATTCCCTGAAAGGTAAGCTATCCATCCATCCGTCCGTCCGTCCATCCATCCGTCTGTCCAGAATTGTTAGGATAGAAATATTTAAATGCAAGAAATTTATTTCACGCAGAGTCACCTTATGGCCAAATATATAGTGTTCCTAAGCAAGGAATCTTTACAAGTGTATTCCTACTTGTCTATTAAGTGTCCCTTTGCAAATGCCGACATTCAGGATGCAAATTGAAGATGCCAAGATTACTGGTAGTGAGATTACTGAAGGTCAATCTCACCACTGCAATTTAATAATTCTCCAAAAGTCACTGCCCTTGTTTCTGAGCCCATTATGCTTTGAGGGCCAATTCAGAGAGCTAACAAGGATTTACAAAGCTTTACACGAGGTTGCACCAGGCACCACCTTGGCATAACTGAATATGCCTGTTCGCTGAAAATATTTGGGGAAGGTTTGTGAAGAGTCATTCCTCTATCTGAAATTAAGGGGACAAAATTTTTCTCTGAGATTGCATCCATACTGGAACTCCTCCCAAATATACTGCAAGCTCCCTCTTTCAATAATTGAGCAGTTTTATTTCACAGAGCTTCCAATCCTAGTTAAAAGTTAGCATTCTAGAAGAGTTGCAGCTGTGGTTGCTATTGGTATTATATTGAACTATTTTAACACGTTGTAACCTACCCAGAGACTTTGGATTTGGGTGACCCATAAACCTTTAATATAAACCCAAAAGCCTGTTGTTTCAGTGTACTAAAGTCCTATATGCAGGTTCCAGGATTAACATGGAAATAAACCTCGTGCCTAAACCATGAAGGTTATACATGAATAAATATAGATGATAGAGTTGCAATAGTTAATATGCGCATAATTGCTTCTAGATTGAACCATAGATAGCATGCTTTTGCTATCAGTTTCTAGAGCAGGGGTCCTCAACCCCAGAGTCACGGCCCATTCAGAAGCGGCCCACAGAAACAGCAGGCAAGTGTGCATGCGAGAGCAGCTCCAATTGCACGCATGGCAGGTGGGAGGGCATGTGCATGCAGCTCCATTCATGTGAGAAGTGGGCAGGCATGCCCACCACTTGTACAAATGGAGCTGCGTGCACATGCACTCACTCACCACTGGAACAGAACCATCCGCCCCCCTCCCAGTCTGCGAAACAGAAAGGTTGGAGATCACTGTTCTAGGAAATGAAAGCAGGAAGTGATGCTGTGGCTTTACATAGAACTTTGGTTAACTACTGTGAGAAATAAAATGCTGGATTAAATGCCGGCCTTTACATATAATATCTTATGTTCTTATGCTTAAGGCTCAGATAAAATTAGTAAACGAATTGATAGGAGGGTTTTAAAAAACCCTCGGTGGCTCCTCAGGGACGGTGACAAAAGGGGCTCCAGTCACCTCCGGCTGCCTGCGCTGGCCGCTTGCATCATCTCCCGCCTGTCTTCCGGGACTCGCCCAGCCGGGCGTGCAGATTTTAAAGTGCATGCCACCGCCACAGCCATACAGTAGGTCCCGCTGAATGGCCGGAAGGCCCGCTGGCACTTTAAAGTGGGCTGTATGGCTGGGCCTGGGGCGGCAGCATGCACTTTAAAGTGCCAGTGCGCCTCCTGGCCATAAAGCAGGACGTATTTCGCTCTATGGCGGGGCGCGGCGGCATGCACTTTAAAGTGCCGGCGTGCCTTCTGGCCATTTAGCAGATCCCGCTATAGAGCGAAACACGTCCTGTTTTAAGGTCGGGAGGCGCACTGGCATTTTAAAGTGCATGCTACTGCCCCGGCCATTCAGCGGGACCTGCTGAATGGCCGGGAGGCACACCAGAACTTTAAAGTGCATGCCGCCGCGCCCACCATAGAGTGAAACACGTCCTGCTTTATGGTCGGACGGCGCGCTGGCACTTTAAAGTGCATACCTCCGCCCCGGCCATACAACGGGACCCGCTGTATGGCCGGAAGCCGGCATGTCCTACTCTATGGTGAGGAGCGGCGGCATGGCTTTAAAAAATAAAAAAGTGCCAGCAGAGGCGGGTAAAACACACACACACACACACACACACACACACACACACAAATTACTTATAATAAATATAATATAGTATATAATACTTATAATAAAACAAATTACAATTACTTACAAATAATTTTGAATTCCTCCCCCCGCCCCCTCCCTCCGACCCACATATCTTTTCCAGCTGTGTCAGAGGATTTCAACTCTCCTCTTGTCCGCCACGATGAAAATGTAAAAAGAAAAAGGCAAGAGCTGCTCTAGCCAGGCTAGGATAGTTGCTGCTAGAGTCACCACGTGGATGACTCTGCTTAACTGTTTAAAAAAAGCCTCTAAACAAAGTGTTCTCTGTAGGAGGAGGCGAGAGAACCACGTGCCTCCTTTGCATAAGGAATTTTTCGCCTTTTAACCCTTGCTTAACTCTGCTCAAGTAATCATAAAGCTAGAGTAAAGGAGGCCCGTGTTTCTCTCGCCTCCCCCTGCAGTTAAGCACTAACCAGAGTCATCCACTGTGACTCTGGCAGCAATTACCTCTGCCTTTTTCCTTTTCCTTTTGTTTTTCTTTTCATCATGACAGTGGTGAGGCCCTGCCTCCCTTACCTCCCCTGACTGCACGTCACTTTCAAACAGCAATATTACAAACTTGTGGTGCTCTTGTGGTCCCAGAAGGTGGCTGGGGATTGCTTGCAAGATCTAGATTGCACACTCCCGATATATAGGGTTTCATCTATATGGATTGTATAGTATGTACAAAGATGCTTCACACCCAAATGGATTTCCACGACTGAAATAAGTTTACTTATTTTTATTGTAAACATGTGTAGTTCACTCACGTCATATATTTATTTTACAAGTAGCTAAATTGCAGTAGCTTTTTTTGGCTTAAATAAACCAAATGAAATAGAAATGCCTGTTATTGATTACATAATAAACAAAAGAAATTATGTAAATATCATGGTTGCTACACTATTAAGACAAAGCATTCCCTAAGAGGAAAGTTATAAGGTGGAAGGGGAAGAGAATGAGAGGAATTAGAAATGTAATGGAGCCTAAATTAATTTTAAGTCCCTCACTTTGACTTCTTTCTTAATATTAGGCAGATCTCCATAGCTCTGTAAAAAATTTGCTGAGGTAAGAAAATAGATGCCACAAACTGAAAGAAACCAAGCCATTACAAACACTGATGGAAGCCCAAAAGTCTCATGCTAGAGCTACATATGCACAGATTTTCCAGAAGAATGCATCAAAGTTTTTTTTTCAGTTGGAAAAATATAAACTTGTCAATTTTGCTAGAGTTTGTGGTACAACTAAAACTATACTGTCAAATTATACATAAATATTGAATAAATGAGAGGGTGGAGAGATGAAAAGAGAGGGAGGAAGGGATGGTGGAAGGGAGGGGGAGAGGAAGAGGGAGAGAAAGCAAAAAGAGAAATTTTAAGTGACTATTAATTTGTTTACTGGGGAACGCAAACTATTTGTTACAAAATCCCTCTGAAAATTTATTTCATTAACCACGTGTTGTTTCAGCTGCCTATTCTTCCTCAATTATTGCTGAAGCAATTTTATGGTTTTATTATTGTCATTGATGCAGAATCCAAGGAGATATAATGAGGGGAACATTTTTACAGTAATAAAATTGCAATATTTTTATGTCAATGGAAGACAAATAGCAGCGCATTATGGACAAATCCATAAGCTATAAATGGCGCTTTGTACCATGTGCCCTTTCTTCTCCTGAAGGATAACATACTGAACTCAATGTATGCAATTAGTGTTACAAGAAAATTATCCCATTCTGTCATTAGTACAAACACACTCATGGTTTAAAACAGGCACATGTCTCATTGACACTTTTTCTAAGATGGAGTAAGTAATGCTATCTTAGCAAGATCTACCAGATGCTTTATCACATTTTTCTGAAGACACTGAAACTATCTTCGGAAATCTGTGTGGAGAAATAGCAACAAAATTCAAAGTTCAGTACGATAGTTAAGGTAAAACTATTTCTCATTTTTAGAAGGAGTAAAATATTACCTATGTGCACAACTGTAAAATTTGACTAATTAGGTCAATAAGACCATGCAAGTAACCTGCTTTGTTGTCGAGCTGTGGTAAACAAGCAATTAATTTTAATAATCATAGGATATGAATTATTAGCTTATCAGAGTTTGGGATCTCACTTTCATGGCACAATAACGGACCATGGCTTCCTATTTTTTAATCACCTAATATACAGATTTTAGACAAGCAGGAAAGATGGTGAGAGGAAACAAGCAGGAGATTTAACATATATTTTGCTGATGATAGGAATGCAAAAACATGCTGTAGAACAGATAAAAGGTTTCCTCCCCACCTCCTCTATTCACCAATACCAGAAATATTTATTACTTAGAGAATAGCCTGAGGAATAAATAAGCATTGTTCTGGACCAGTAACCTGGCAGTGGTGCAAATGATTAATATGTAGTTAGCTCAGATGAACAAGGTGATATAATTATAGCAAGAGCAAGGCTGCTCCATTACTCAATATTGAATATTCATTTTAAAGCCAAATTTGTCAGAGGTTTAAATAATAGCACTGTCAAGAACCCCACCTCCCCAGCTTTATTTCTACAAGGGCAGTTTTAGGAAATCAACGGAAGACAGAACGAATCTGAAGAAATCTGCATGTTTCAAATCAATATACTGTGAATGCATCAGAAATTAACCAAAAGAACATTTGCTATTGTGGATCTAACCTGCATATTTTCAAATGGAATAGCAAGTTTTCTAAAATTCATTAAGCAGTCCCTTTCAAAATGTTAATTATTTTAAAAATAACCATAACAATTTAGTGGGAAGAGAGAAATCAGAAAGTTAAAATAGCTCCCAAGTCAGATGGTTGCTATTTTAAAAAAATAAAATCTATTCTGTCCGTTTCCTTACAGATTTTAAAACTATTTATGAGCAGATGAAGAAATATGACAGAGAAATGAAGCAGACAACATGGGTTGACATATCAAAGCCACCATCTCTGTTTCTTCAAAACTCTTTAAACATCCCTAAAATGCTTTAAAAGCAAACAGATTTTTAAATAAGTACACATCCTTGATAGAAAATGGAATCTTTTAAATCCAGTAGGCAGGGAAACTTTGAGGATATTAATCTTGTTTAAAGAAAATGCTTTGGCTGTTCAGATCCCTCTGACTACACAAATGTTGAAAAGCTATTTAAAGCATTGTCTAGGCATGATGATTCTCATCTTAATCTTTTTGCCCAAATCATCTATGAATTCACTCTAGTGACTGGTCAAAGTGAAAAAGATAAAGCACAGCTAAATAGCTAGAACGCTAGAAAATGGCAGAGGGCCAAATTAAATGGGGTTGATTCCAGAATAGTCACTCCATAAGCTCCCACTGCAGTAAGAGAATGTAAGTTAAAACAAAATTAACTTCTGCCACTGATTTCAAGGAGACAAGTCCAATTCACTTAGAAGCAATTTAAATATGGGACAGTTCAAACAAAATGGCAAGCCACATCATGATTACTGGTTAATGGCTTCACAATTTAGAAATGGCAATATCATGGGAGAGAAACCATACTTCAAGCTATAGTTTGTCTACTAGTACTGGTTCCATTAAAAAACTGTGACTATCTGACACATATCCAATGAGCAGATTTTCTACCCATAGTTAACACAACCTAAACTGCATCAAATAAAAAAACAAAAGAAGATGGAATGGTATCTAAGACAGTACAGAGAGGAAAGCTAAGCCCTCCCTCCCTCTCAAGAGTGCTGAGAAGGATCCCTTTTATGAAGCAAGCATTTACTGTGGATAAAAATCCCTACTGTATTAATGTAATTTTGTTGTTACAGGGAAGTTGGGAAAACCAATGTCAACACACTGACAGAGCCAGCAGCAAGAGGCTGAGGAAAGGACAATAATAGCCAGATGCCCCGTAACTTCAAGCTGGGTGTTAATAGATTTTCTCAATGAGAAGAGTATTGAAATGGAGATAACGTTATGTAGTACCATACAAAGATGCAACATTTATTTATCATTTTTTAAAGGCAAGTCCTCTCTAAATACTACCTCTCTTTTGTAGCATTGAGACTTAGTTTTAAATGAAGAACTAAAGAAAAGCATTCAAAAATCTCATTATTAAAACCCCCACAAAATGAAAAGACTTTAAGTGAAAAGCAACTCTTTACTTTAGAATGTATTAAATTGCAAGTCACTTCAATTATCTTTATAAATTAATTGTTTAAGAAAAAATCCATTCTCTTAAAATGCAGAAAAGCCTATATTTAAAATATTCTATAATTACTGCAAAAAAATTAATTAACAGTTTGTGAAAGTAGTAAGATAAATGAATGAACCATCTACCAACTATAAATATGAGTGGCTTTTTTATACAGCAATCATTTTACGGCATTTTTGTAACTGCAAGATGTTAGGTCATAACATTAGTACTTTGAAAACCTAATAATTACTAACCTTTTTCATTTCTGAGTTGATTATTGACTTTGTGATAAATTGGCTAAGTTAGTCTCACCATCAATTGCAATTATGAACGGAATTTCTTCTTTCAACTCTGCTGACCATTAGCATTAAAATGTAAGCAGTCCCTTAAATCCAGTTTCAAGAGAATGTAGGCGGCTGAATTGCCAAAAAAAAAATAGAAAACAAAGTTTGATAAACTAAAACAAGTTATCCTGTTAAATGACAGGAGTTATGTTTTGTTTTTTCTTTTTGCATTTTCTCCATTGTAAGAGGGGGAAAGATTGAGAAATGTATTTATTAGCCTTTCCTCATTGGTAACATTCCTGATTGCTCAGGCAAGCAATCCTCTACAAATTAAAGCTAAACTTCTATAATGAGAATCTCTGCGGTATTTACATAGATTCTTCTTGTTTTTATAACTTGGCCAGAGCAGAAGTTTAAATCATATACAAGTATGGAAGCTTTGAAAACTTGCTAGAATAGAGGGGGGGAGGACCTATAAAGAAGTGAATTGGAGTGGTCTTCTAGAAACTTAGATGGTCCTTTCAGTTTTTCATCACAAATGCTATTGCTGGGATGTAAAAAAGAGACTCTTCTCTACAAAGCAAATTCATAATAAAGAAGGTGACTCTTCAGATACTACCTGGTCCTACATCATATAAGGGTTGAAAATTGAATGACTCTGAACTGGGTTTGAAAATAAACCATGAACCAAGGTAACTGAAATACTGATTGATTCCAATAACCCAAAGCCATTAACAGTCTATTAAAAATATTGAGGATTAGCTGAGGTTTCCAAATACTGTGTTAGTTAGGGCAATCAATTAGGTATCAAAATTGTATACAAGGGCGCTTCTAAATGCCAGATTGAAACTTTAAAAGGAGTGCTATACAATTCTGTGCAACTTGAACCCCTGTTTCCGGATTTGATCATACTGACCTGAAAGAATTCCTTGTAAGTTGTAAATTACTTCTCTTTGACATAAGTAACCATAGTATGCTGGCGAGAAATATAACATGCAAACCCAAAATTAAGAACACAGCTTTTTATGCAACTTGCCAACTAGCCTTAATTTATTCAAATTACCGCTTTTAATTTTAGAGTTGAATTAAGTTAAGAATATATGACATTGTGTTCATTCATTGTTTGCATGTTTGCTGGGCATTAAGTATGGAAATCATGAGGATCTCCAGATTCTGCTGAATTACAGCTCCCAACCAGCACAGCTTCCGCTGGAATTTTTCTTCATAACAACTTTGTGAGATAGGTTGGAGTGAGAGAGATTGACTGACTCAGTCACCAGAGAGTTTCTGTGGCTAAGAGTGGACTCACATTGGTCTTAGTCCAGCACCATATCCAATATACCACAAATTAAAATAAAAAGACTCTTAGGAAACAATGCAACATAGCATTTATCTTAGCAATCAAAAATCAATTGATTTAGAATCTATCCCCAGAAAGCCCCTGAGGATCTCACTTCAATTTAGAAGTTTTGCATAATATGGAAACACAGTTAAATAAAGGTCCTTGTAACACAGTGACTTATTTTCACTAAACTATCTTAAGAATCATTATAGCAACGACAGTAGCAACATATCAGCGATGGGATTCAAAAAATGTTACTAATGGTTCTGTGGGCATGGCTTGGTGGGCGTGGTATGGCTTGATGGGCATGGTGTGGCTTGGTGGGCATGGCAGGGGAAGGATATTGCAAAATCCCCATTCCCTCCCCACCCCACTAACCTGCTTTCCATCTGTTCACGGCAACAAAAGAATATCAGCTGGGAGGTAGTGGGGGTGGAGCCAGCCTATTTGCCAGTTCTCTGAACTACTCAAAATTTCCGCTACTGGTTCTCCAGAACCTGTCAAAACTGTCTGAATACCACTTCTGCAACATATCCAATTAGAGGTAAGCTTTCTTTTTTAAAAAAAAAAATAGATGTTTAGTGACTATACATGTCAGGTGTTAAAAGTTCCACCCCAGCTTCCAGCATTTAAAACCAGAAACAGGCTTACTCAAGAAAAACAATGGAGAATCTAAGTGCCATGACTGTATGATTTATAAAATACTTCGACAAATGGCAGTAGTTTCTTTGTGATATCTACAAAAATAAAACCATTATTTAAAAGAAGAAGCACCATAATAAGAACCAATAAAAACAGAAGCGTCAGATAAAGGGCTTCGGGGTTGACGAATGATCCGATATAATCAGATTGTGCTTGTTTATCACAAACACAAAAACACACTATCAAACAGAGGAGGGAATAACTAAATAACATGTCTGGGTGACAGTTTCTTTTTCAACCAGCTGCCAGAGTAGATAGGCCTAGTTAAATCTACTCTCATTACAAGTTATGTTGCTATGCCAGGTAGAATATTAAAGAAAAATAAAATAAAGGAAAGAATATGATAGAATCCCCTTCCTGTATTGTAAGATGTGAAGAACTGGTTATCCTATAGGCCAAATAGCTTATGCAGCCGGGACACTGAATTCCATTCCTCTTTCGGGATCCTCAGTATATCAAAGGATGGAGGGTGGGGGAAGGAATGTTCACAAGAAAAATCACATTCCAGGAAAAAGCAGTCGAGGGAGAAGAAACAGATAAAGGCATGATGGAAATTACAGTCAACAGACACGAGAAGTAACAAAAGTTAAAGGAAAAAAGAATGCTATGTGGTAAAAGGTAGCAAGGAAATGGTACATTTAAGGGGACAGTCGCTCAATCTTATCAGTGGATTTCTTTCCATCCTGATCTAAACATCATCCAGATGCTAGGTCAATACACTGACAACTTCACCTCCATAGACTGGGATTGAGATGCATAACTGGGTATCACCCGCATACAGAGACCAACCCCCAAACTAACTGATGAGTTCATCTGGTAGTTTCATGTAAATATTAAACAGGAGGGCTTCTAGCATTGAAGCCTGAAGCACCCCACAAGTGAGGAATTGTGGGTGCAATCTCTTGCATCCTGTCAATACACTGGGGAACAACCACAGAGGGAAAAGGTAAACACGCATAGCCAGTTCAGAAGGATGCTGTGATTGACAATATCAAAAGGCACTTAAAAGATCAGATTTCCATGGAAGGTATGCCAAACTGGAGATAGTTCTAAAAAGTAGAGTTGATGACTGCAGCAAAGATCAAGGAACCAGTGAATAGACTGGATAAAAAAAATGAATGGGAGATTGCCCATATGTGCTCAAGACAGCTCTTCTGGGTGGGCTTCTGAGAATTTGAATGATGGCAGATGACGAGATCAAACATCTTGCTGACAACTGTGGTAGAGACTTGTAAAGGACAACGTCGCCTCACATTGAGATGGGTGGCATATAAATTTAATAAACAAATTATAAATAATGTTCACGAATTTCACTTTCAGAAATTACCTATTATCTTACAGCTTCTAGACATCCTCAGAAAAACAAGTTTGAAAAGTCTTCATCAAATGAATTTATTTTCAACTCTGAACAAAGGGAAATGTAATTATAAGATTAAAAACATAAGAATTTGAAATAAACAGCAAAGAACTAAATAAAATTTTGATCTAAGAAAGTTATGTATAGATTAAGAATCCAGATAAATTTGGAATATTTAAGATTTTTGAGTTAATTCTAACAAAATAAATAGGTTCTCATGGGAAATATACTTATTTTGCTTTTTTGGGTTGTAAAATAGATTAAGTGGTGATTTTAGAAACTGGACGTTAGAAGGAACTAAAGATTCTAAGCAGATGGGAAAAACCCCACAAGCGGCTCTTAGTGTCAGTTAATACTGAGACTTACAAAAAGGTATCAAATGTTATCAGAAATATAGCAATAGCAATAGCACTTAGACTTAGAATACCACTTCACAGTGCTTTACAGTTCTGTCTAAGCGGTTTACAGAGTCAGCATATTGCCCCCAACCATCTGGGTTCTCATTTTATCCACCTCAGAAAGATGGAAGGCTGATTCAACCTTGAGCTTTGTGAGATTTGATCTGCCAAACTGCTGGTAGCCAGTGATCAGCAGAAGTAGCCCGCAGTACTGCACTCTAACCACTACGCCACCGTGGCTCTAAATTTAATTTTATATAACATTTAAATGAGATATTTGAAGAATGGAACCAGAACTTTTTAGGATTTAATTTTGCCCTGATACTTCTGCTAAAACCTTTTACATTTTAAATATCCCATTCGGCTGTCTTTTCTTCAAAAGGCAATTTATAAATGCTTTAAGAAACAAAGGAAGAAACACAACTTTATAAAAAAAAAGATTTTCCCTCTTCCCTCCTTCCTTCCCACCTTATCCATATTTGTTTCTAAGAGTTTGACTTCCCATTTTGGGGTTATAGATGGAGTAAGTGATAGGATGACGTGTTCTGTAGGAAAACGCCATTCCATTACTGGATGATCACAATATAACCTTAGACAAATATAATCAAGTAAGGTCAAGAATTATAGCTAGATTATTCTTTTAATATACCAGTTTGGAAGAAGTGTATGCATGTATTCAGACTAAACAAATGTATAAAATCATAGCAAATAGTATTGCATTAATCACTGTTATACAACTGTTACCACACCAAAAATATCAAAGTAAAAATAGCTGTCAAAGCATACATTGAATCAATTTCGAATTGAACAGAAAATTATTTCCCATTTCCAACAGTGCTCACTTGAAGTGATCTTAAACCTCTGGAAAAGAATTCCCCAATTTCAGAAATTCTGAAGTCTAATTACAAGTAATTATAGCTTTTCATTTGCAACATGATGAAATAATTTGATTCTTTTTACAAGAGGTCTGGCTTAGCTCAAAACAGACAAGTTCTTCTGCTACGAGTTAGTACACAAAGACAATAAAGATCCTTCTTGCAAGAAAATCAGGCATACATGCTGGCCATAAATCATAAGATTCAGGATTCCAGCAAAGGGAGGGGGGGGGTGAGTGCCATTCATTTCCATAGCACATGAGTGAAATAAAATAAACAGAGCACTGATGTTCTTGACTTTCAAATAGAAGCTGTGAAAGATGGAAAGAAGAAAAATAAAACAAGCACCATAACAATTACCTTAACAAACAATCTTTTTTAAAGAGAAAATGAGAAAATGGAGTGAAAACAATTCAGGATAGAAAACCAAACCCAACCTACCCAAAAGTAAGTCAAAACTAAATATTATTTTAAAGCTGTTTTATCATTGCATGTTGCCTTTAATTTTTCCCCTTTCAAAAAAAAACCCCTTTTAGTAAATAAAAATAAATTGTAATCAGATATACAGTATTACATCTTTAAGACTGACTTGCAATTGCTCCAGATTAAAACCTGAAAACCCAACATAGACAATGTGGGGGGGAAAAACAATTTAGATCATCAGTACTGCATTATATGGTGCTATACACAGCCAATGACAAAAACAGAATAATATATGAACTGCCATTTGATCATCACTGAATGTACCCAGTTACATTGATTAAAATGCTTGGATGTAGATATGGACCCACGGAAATGCATATCTAACTACTCCAATAATATTCTCAGCATCCAACCTAGGACAGGATGTGCCTTTCCATTACCTCTCAGCAGGGATAAGAATTTGCATTCACATACAAGCAATTGTCACACTTTCTGGATCAGAAAGCAAAATCTCTAGCTAGGACTATCAGTAGGATAAATGCTTATGTACCAACAGAAACAGCAGCCTGATTCTGTTCTAACAATCTAACAATACAACATACATGCTATCATATTAACCTACTTTAGGCACGTCCACTTTTGCAAACAGCAACAAAAGAAATAAGAATGGTAACAGAGTATAATGATGAACTAATATACTTACTCTGTACTACTAGATGCTAAGAGAGAGAAAGATACAATGCAATTATATCTTATTCATGATGTCTTTATCAAACTCTGTTAGGCAATTTGTAGTCCATGTGCAGGATCAAAGGAATCACCCTTTGGCAACATTTCAAAATTAGTTTCTATTATTTTTTAAAAAAAACCTTAAAACTTTAAGGAACTTAATTTGAAGCAATATCAACTTTATTAAGAAATTCCGACTATATCTGAAATGTAGACTTACAGTTTGGTAGCCATACCAAGCCTCATCCCAACTAAGGTTCAGCCTGATCTTGGATTAACTTTATCAGCTACTCATTCCTAATAGTTCAGTGATTTAGAAATAAGAAAAATCTAACTTTGTGGAGGAATATCATCAATGTTTCACAATAAAATGTGAAACACCTTCACAATCCATAGAACTTGGCCGTCTAAAACATTGTTTTATTTTAATCCTTCTTTACCTAGTATCTATCAATTCTGTTGGAACTACAACTCCTACAATTCTTGGTCACCAGCCAATTTGCGTGGAATATGGGTATTGGAATGTTAGGTGGCCCATGCATTGTAATTGTCCTCCTGACTGCTTTTTATTTATTCTTGACATCCAATGTAGATACTTATGTTGTGTCATTGTTTTTACTGCTTTAAATAGGTTGTGAGCTGCCCACAGTCACACCTGCAAGATGGATAGCTGTTGTGGCCCAGCAGGAGTCGTTGGAGCTGCAAACAGACTCCGCCAGCGAGGGGCCTTATGAGTCGGCTCTAGAAGAGGTGGAGGACCCTGGACAGGGTTCCGACTCTGAGCAGGGCGCAGAGAGGTTGGTTGGCCACCAGGAGGCACCTGAGGCATGGAGCAGCGGTGAGAGCTGAAGGGAGTGTGCTCCTGACGTCATGCCTTGGAGTAGTGATGAGCAGACAAGGGAGGTGGTCCTGGATGCCCAGCAATGCCGGGCAGATCGATGTAGAGAGCAGCTACACAGTTACAAAAGATAATTGGACCCAGGTGATTGTAATTAGGCTCCTCTCAATATTGTATTTAAAGAGACTGGGAGGAGCCTGGTTTTGCAGGATTCAAAGTCATTCCTAACGCTGGAAAAGCTGTTATCTGTCGAAGTCTAAGTTTCTGCAAAAGTTCTTATCTGTTTGTTATGCTTGGCTTTCAGCCACCGAGGTTTTGGTTTCTTGCTAATAATGTGCTGTGAAATTCCAGTTAAGCTTGTCTCGGCATTCATTACTGGACGGAGGAGGGGGCCAGAACAGATAACCATATGAACTGATTTATTAATAAAAAATAAATATAAGAAACAATTGACAGTTGCAGTCTAAACACATTTGAAGCATCTCAAATTGGAGAAGGTGTTTTACTTCACACCCTGCATTAACTAAAAATAAGTACTCTTTTAAAAAACTAAGATGATATTATGTCTTTAAAAAAATGACTGGCTATCTTCCATAGAAACTGAAAACATTCAACTTTGTTCAAGAAAAAGAGAGGCAATTAATTAATTCATAAGTAACTTGGATAATTCTACAGTCCAATTAATAGAACTGCTATAGATATTTTGCCTACTTAATGGCTCCAGTACTATTTGATGCTACTGGTTTAATGGTTTCACATACAGAAATTGAATAAATAGTCTTCTTGAGTAAACTTGCTGAAA
This sequence comes from Thamnophis elegans, assembly GCF_009769535.1. Lineage (NCBI taxonomy): Eukaryota > Metazoa > Chordata > Lepidosauria > Squamata > Natricidae > Thamnophis > Thamnophis elegans. The sequence goes on from NC_045548.1 coordinate 17,891,672, forward strand.
ATTTTAACATACCTTATGAAATCTGGTTGTATCTTGATCAAAAAAGCATATTCGCCATTGGCTTTAAGATAGCAATAACATATTTGTCTCAAAGTTATTTTAACTGAGAATATGCTTATGAATAATGGCTAGTTTCTTTATTAAAGCAATAATCAACAATTTATAAGGAACCATTCTAATCTCCAAACAATTTTATATTCACACTGTGTAAAGTCAGTAGTTGTTTTTTCAGAAACGTACTTCTTACCAGTTAGTAGTAAGGATTTACTAGTTAATTAGACTTTGTGAATACAGTGAATGAAAGATTAGCACTTCATAGAAAAGATTAGGACAAATCTCATAGGACAAAGAGATCTCTCTCTCTCTCCCCCTCCCTCCATGTGTGTAACTTATGCAGGGGAGGGGGGGACACATCTTACCTCCCTCTAAAAACAGTTCCAGGAACAATTAACCAAAAAAGGATAGCAGGAAGGTTGATTTCAGTCAAATCTGAGGCCACACTCACCTGCATCTAGGTTGCCATGTCTACATCTATTTTGCTTGCAGAGCACTTTCTCATCACACTTGGGGGACCTAATACTCATTAGCAAAAGCTCAATATAAAAGGGAAAGAGAGTTTCTAAACAAAGAGGTGATGGAGCTTACAGTTTTAGTTACAGTAATTTATTCTGTCAGTCCATGTAAGAAAGTCCATGCAAAAAAAGGCAGGAGAAAAATATATGGAAACTAGTAAGACAGCAAGAGTGACACTGAAACAAATCCAGTTTTTTGAACTTAATCTTTTAGTGCGTTCTGCACAGGCAGAGACAGAAAGGATGATGAGGATGATGGAAAATGTATCTTCTGCCAAAGGTTGCAAAAGTCTATCAATCAATCCTAAAGGGAATGTGTAGTTGTTCTGGTGTTCTTCCATTTGCCTGTTGTGAGGTATCCAAATCATGAATATGTGACTGTGGAAATGATGCATAGGTCATAAGTGTCAGGACCTGTCACCAAGTTACCGTGCATTGTCATAACTTTGAACAGTTGTTTAACTGGGATGACGTTAACTTGGGACTACGGTGTAGAATAGAGCACAAGAGGAGGTGAGGCTAAGAATTGATGAAAAGACCATTGTGCAAAATGTGGAGACTGCCTTCCTGGTAGGACTGTGAAGAACCTCATGATACTTTCAAATGTTGCTTTTGCTCATTGTAAACCACATTGAATTAGATGAAATAATTTTCTAAATCTGTATTATGCAGCTTTCTGTAGATCAAAAATATGTTTTCCATTCAGTTTTGGATGAGGTCAGTTTTGCTTTTGCTAGTAGAAACTCTGTTGTTGGAATGAGAGGAGGCAGTTTCCTCTCTCCCCCGAGGCTGCCAACTTGTTCCCTTCAACATCCAAACCTTCAGAACAGATTTTGAGTATGTCTGAGGGGCTGCAGGGTTTAGAAGAAAATAATTTGTTTGGAAGATGTTAAAGTTCACCCCCTACATTTTGTCTTGGTAGAGAGAAAGATTGAGTTTTACAGAACTATTAGAGAAGTATTATTTTGACAAAATATGTAAAAGACATTGAAGATGGAAACTTACATGAAAAAAATCCCCGAAACTTCTAGAAAATCTATGAACTCAGAAGAAAGTTCCAATCTTAGATTTGATAAAGAATGTCAATGGACAGATAATAGCTGATTTAAAGATAAAACAAAAATGGAAGGAATATGGTGAAATATTGTACAGTAGAGATGTCAACATTTAAGCTATTTTAAAAGAAATCGCAACAGAGCAGTAGCATTTAGACTTATATACTACTCCATAGTGCTTTCTAGCACTCTCTGAGCAGTTTACATAATTAGCATATTGCTCCTAACAATTTGGCTCCTCATTTTAATGACCTTGGAAGGATGAATAAATCTTGAGCCGCTCGGGATCAAAATATTCTCTATTTCCACGAACCTCTAGTACTAGAAAGTGAAGTTAGATCAGCATTGTGGTCATACGAAGTCAGAACACTACAAGATCTGATGGTATATCCACAGAAATATGACAATCAACCAAGCTATACCGGCAAATATGTTTATGAGCATCACAGCCTCCTGCGCTCACATGCATGCTTCCAACAAGAAGAGTCAATGGAGAAGCCAGCGGTAAAATCACAGTCCTATTATGTCTCCTTTAACAGCTGCAGAGGATTCGCTTAATGAGGTTATAAGTCCATTGTCACAAGGGGTCTCACTTAACAACTGCTTTTCTTAGGGACAGAATTGCCAGGATCAATTGTGGTTGTGAGGATTAGCTGTAATTAATTGAGAAGTACGTTTGTCGGAGAGGAGCCAAAATCATCTAGAATAGAATAGAATAGAATAGAATTTTTATTGGCCAAGTGTGATTGGACAAACAAGGAATTTGTCTTTGGCGCATATGCTCTCAGTGTACATAAAAAGACAAGATACATTTGTCAAGAATCATTATTTAGCAAAGCATGCATTTCAAATGAAGCATAAACGGTAACACTGATCCCATAGAATAAGAGCATTTATAAGGGATATATATAATTGAGTTTATGTATCACACAACTATGTCATTGATTAACTTTATCACAAAAGCCTACCAGAGAAAAATTAATTATCATCTTCATCTTGTGGTAGTTGAAACACTTAAATATTGAACTATGACCTAAGCTAATCCACAAGGGATATGCAAATAAATCTAAGGCGCCACATGTGACTGTTTTGTTCAAAAAAACTAAAATGATTGTATCATCAAAAGTTATGATAAAAGAGTCAACAGGAAACAATAATGTTTTATTACACTTTTAATCAGCATTAAATGAGTATTGTAAGGACACTGAAAATGTTTTATAGTTTTTAAAGTCCAAAATGACAATTCTGTAAAAATGCTACAAAATATTTAGTTTTTCAGCCAGTTTTCTTGGTTTGTTTGTCTTCTTATATACCTTCTTTATTTTTAGTCTTCCGGTACAAGATGACTTTTTTTATGTGAGCAGGTGCTAATACCATATTAAAACTAATAGGCTGTATGTCAATTTCATCTGTCCCCTAACTTTGCATTATAGAATTTTTTAAAAAAAGTTATAGAGTTGCTAAAAAACAAACAAAAATAGCAATAGCAATAGCCCTTAGACTTATATCCCACCTCACAGTGCTTTACAGCCCTTTCTAAGTGGTTTACAGAGTCAGCATATTGCCCCCAACTATTTGAGTGCTCATTTTACCAACCTCTGGAAGATGGAAGGCTGAGTCAACCTTGAGCCAGTGAGAATCGAACTTCCAAACTGCAGGCAGCCTGCAAGGAGCAGAATTAGTCTGCAGTACCACATTCTATCCACTGGGCCACCATAGTTCTAATAATTTTGCATGTGTCCATATAAATATACTGAGCTTGGCATTACTGAATGTCCTGTAGGCCTGAATTGTTTTTCCAAGATTAGCACTTTCAATTCACAGCAACACTTAATAATAGTTGCTAGTCTATGACTTGAAAAATGGATGGTACACAGGTGAAGCAGAGATTTACATGGTTGAGGAATATGGGAAGGTCAAAAGCTGCAAGGCAGTTGAATTAAAAGTCAGGCACATTTGAAAAATAAAAATCTCACCAAGAAAATATGCAATACAAAAGCAGACTGCAGTACATTATAGGCAGGCAGAATAGTAAAGATTAAAGCCATCCTACTGATAATAGACCTGAGTAACTTAAACCAAACTGTTTTTGCTTAACAAATGCATATCTAATATACTGATTTATTCACCCTGGGGTAATATACTGACTCAGGAATTCTGGGAATCGAAGCCCACAAGTCATAAAGGAGCCATAGTTCTCCACTTCTGAGGTAGAGTAATAAAGGAAGAGACAATATCTTCAACCCTGATATGATGACATTTTATCATATATGTTGGGAATACCTATAATACTACCTGTGCTTCCATAAGTGATCTACTCTGCTGTTATGTAGGCAATGATCATAAGTTTGAAGAGTGGGAAGCAAGTGTGACATCTATGGAGTATCACTGCTCAAAGTGACACTTGGTAATGCTCAAGCGACATAGCTACATTTAAGGAAATAGGAGGAAGCAATGAGTCATTGAGATTTAAATGAGTTTCAGGCAGGTTTAAAAAGTAAAGTAAAAACTTTCATTAAACACATCTCAATCAGAATTTAGTCAGAATTTAAAAAATTTTTACTGCCCACATTTAAGCTAAGGAGCAAAGGGTTTAGATAAGTGGGTGGTTTATTTAGATTTATATTTATGCAATTTATTTAGATTATATATCTATGTTATTCATAAAACTGCATTCATACTGATTTATAGTGGGAAATGGCCATTTGGTTTTTAGGTTTTACAGCATCACAACTGAGATTGCCAATAATCATTTAATTCAGATTAATAATTTAAAGAAAATCAAGATCTGTTTAAAAATAATCCTCAGAGTAAAATGCTAGAATCAAAGAATGTTTCCTTCCTGAAAATACCCATCTGTGTGTGTGTGTGTGTGTGTGTTATACACACACACACACATACACACGTGTAAATAAATAAGACAAGATTAATTATTCCCCAAATATAGTTGTGTTTCACCTGGCAGTTTGAGGCAGCCCATCGTACATGACAACATTGATTTTACTTCTTCCTCTCTACAGACATCTATGTAAAGAAATCCATTAGGCAGACAGTTCTCATCTCTATTGACTGACAGACTGACAATCAAATATTGTTCACTTTCGAAACTGACTGACAGTTAGACACTTAAACAAGCCTTCAAGTTGCAATAATAGTATGAAACACTTTCAATTACCCGAATCAAACAAATCCATGATCCCACTAGTTGAATATATTTTTCTGCCAACTGCTTTGCCTGCGAAGACTTTTTTTACACTGTGCTAAGGGTAATTCAGACTCTTCGCAAAAAGACTGCATACAGCAAAATGCAAACCATGAATACTGAAGCAAAATGTTTCTTCCCTCTCGTATGTATGTGAAAGAAACAATAAAAGGTCACAATTCTGAAAATCAGCAGAGCTATTTTAAAAACTTTCTTCACTGTTTTAAAATAAGATTGGACCCTGCTTAAGCACAGCACTTGAATCTCAACAGTAAGTATCCCCGATTATCAGTGAACAGTCTTAGAGTAAATAATGTGTCAATTGTAGTCATTTTAAACAAGAACATATAATTTATATGTATTTGCCTGTTTATGTGCAGTAATGGGAAGAATGGGTGAATTTATTCATTCTGATGACAATTATGGCCATTTTACTGATACAAAATGAAGTAAAATAATCATAGTGCCACCCAGTGATATTGCTCAAGCAAGTTTTTGAATCCAGCTTAACTTATCTACCAAGGCATTCTGGTACTCCCATTTGAAAGAAGAAGAAAAAATGTAAATTAAAACAGTTCTATTAATTAGAAGCTGTTTTTCTAGCCCAAATTCCAGCAATTTTTACCATTTAAGTGCATTCTAATGAGTTAACCCCTCTCCAATTAAGATCTGAATCTACAGAGGGCATAGAAATGAATCACCACGTTAGATGCATGGGAAACTCCAGATAAAAGCATATCTGAATTCTGCAATTTATAGAACGAATACCTAAGGTTAAAAGTATCGTCTAATGTGGAGGCATCAATATGTGTTGCTGCAAGACATTCAGCTTGATCAGGCTGAAATATCTAAATGAACATGCATAGGAGTTGAACATATACGCTGCAGAACAAGCAAACAAGTAGGATCAGGGTGTGTTCTATTGTATTGTAATTGGTTTGACAGAAATAAAAGGCAAAGTCATAGCCCATCAAGAACTGTTCAGTAAAACCACACAAAAAGCAAAAAAGATTGTCTTCATAATTGTATAGTTACATCAAAAATGGTCAAAGCATTTTAAAAGATGTAATTTTATTTTCCAAATAAACAAGTTCTGAAAATAAATCGTATTTCCATAGACCTCCTTCATGAAATCTGGCTTTTAAGTCAATTTACATCTAAAGCTGCTGCAGAATCTCATATACATAATCATATACTCTGTGTCTACTACAGTCTTGCTTCTTTAAAAAGAAAAATAGGAAAAACAAGTTTTTAAACCAAATATGGTAACTGTTTAAGCTTTGAAAATAGGCAAAAACAATGCTTGCTTTTTAATAAATATTTTAAATTTAAAAAAAACCCTCCCATGGTTCAGTGACAATCACTGAATATCAGAAGCTGTTTAAAGATATTTTGAAGCACATTTAAAAAAAAAACTCCAAATGCATCCTCCTAAGTAAGAGAAGTGCGCTCAAACAATTTTTAATAAAATGACATGGTTGCTATTAGTGTATACAGAATTCCTTGAAATATACGTCAGTTCCCCAGAGTGAGATTATGGTATTTAGTATTTTTTTAATTAGTAGTCGATATTATTTGAAAGAGGCAAGAGAGAATTTACTGTTTGTAGATCGTAAAATGATTCTCTGAGAGGAATCCAGCTGTTGTACACTACAGACAATTGATTTCCTAGACGCCTATATTTAACCTAAGTTTGCCACATTATGTGAAAGGGGATTGTATACATTGATTCCTTTATTACAAATCCTCCTGCATCCAGTAAATATTTATGACACAGACAGTAATTTTTGGGGTTTTAATATTTTACAAATGTTTTGTACTGGTAAAATAGGTCTTTCTTTTCTAGTAATTGTAAATTGCAGGAGCTACGCAGCTAGAATATTACAACCCTTTGTTATTCTTAAGATCTATTATCTAAAAGAACATTCTATGTTCATTTTCAATTGGTCCTTCCTTCCTTCCTTCCTTCCTTCCTTCCTTCCTTTCTTCCATCCCCCCTCCCTCTTTGTCTCTCTCTCTCTAGTTATCTCTCTAATGATTAAATAGACTTGAAGAGGGGATTTAATTTCTCCATAACTAAGATGGGGGGAGGGAGGAGATGAGGAAAAAAATAAGACAAAAAAGAGCACCATTTCACATTTCAAGAATAAGCAAGAGAAGCTTATGTTATCCAGATCGATGAACCTAGAATATTATAGTAATGGAACATGAATTTTATATTGCTTCCTTTTGAACACAATTAAACTTCAGAGAATATTAACATGTACTTTCTGGAACCGATGTAAGCAATTAAAAATTGCAACCAAAATGTTTTGTGAGGCGTAATTACTATAAGGTCACTAGATATTATTTGGAGTCAGTTTAGTTTATCACATTACAACATGACAGGACATGAGGCAAAAATTATAAATTCCTTCCCTAAATCTGTCCTTTTCTGATTTAGATGGATGAAGAATAATTAACGGTTAATTATTCAGATGACTTCAAGGCAGTTTTAAGAATCAGCAAAAGAATTCAGTCATTTTAACCAAGAAAAGCAGTCTCCTGTCATTTATCAAATCTTAAGACTTGACCAATGATGAATTGAAATAAAAAAAATCTATGTTTACGCACAGCACTAACTGCTACCTTAGAGGTGCTTAAGCAACAAAATTCCCTTTAAATTCTACCATATGCAAATTATCAGATGCAATTTGCATTTTAAAGTATTTAACTCTACATATTTATTGGATTTTGAGGCCATGCTGATCATTGATTTATGTGCTTCTGGCATTCATATTTCCATATTTGTATGATTCTGATGACAGTAATAATTCAAATACGCAGAAAGTTGTTCTTTGAACAATATCTTTAATTACATCCTCAAAGCATCATTGTTTTTGCCTGGTATCCTGACAAAAATGATTTGAAATGAGAAATGGCACCAGGATCTGAAATGTACAAAAGTACATTTGTCCTTGCCTGTCTAATACCAGATGTATGGAGATGACTTTTTGTGAAGCAATCCTTAGCCCTAAACAGTTTGCAGGGCTCGGCAACCTTGCATGTAAATACTTTATTAATTCTGACATACTTTCACGACAAATTCAATCACAGTTCATAAGATTTCTGCTCAAAATGCAAAGCCTGCCCCATTTATTTTGCCGCTAACTCAGAAAGTTTTGCTGCCATGTCTTCTTATTGGAGTTGTCACAAATTATGTGCACTCTTATGAAAGCTATCATGAAGTGTAATCATTAAAGGTTCACCAAGGTTTTGCCTACTTCTTTTTTCAAAACTGAATCATCAGATGCATCTTCAGCCATAATCACCTGAACAACTCCTTTCAGGATTATTGTTGACATTTGGACATATTCACAAACTTTCCAAAATAATTGTTCATTCATGTAGATACTATATATACAAAACAAATGCTTAGCTAATGCAAATTACCCATATTAATTATTATTATTCACACAAATATTCCTTTGAATATTGTGCATGTGTCAAGTATCGTACTATTTTAGCTTTTCAGTGCAATATATACAGATCCACCCTCATACAAATTAGGGTTGTTTTTATAGATGGCTTTCTGCATAATTCAATATTCACCTCTGAGGCACATTGTTTTCTTTTGTTTTCTTACAAAAAGAGCTGGCATTTTGTATAATTTGCTTTTAGGAAATCTCCTTTTTTTTTACACAGAACTCAATCATATTTCCCTAATGTTTTTTTTTCAGGATGCAACTAAACTATTAAAATTATTAAGGGCATATGTTTTTACACAACCTGTTATATTTTTTCATATGACTGGGTTTGCCAATTGTTTTTATAACATTTATATCATGCATAAGTAGGTATTAAAAACATTAAATTATTTCTTTCCCATGCTAGATGGCAATACCTCAATAATGTGTATTTATCCCTAATTTGAAAGGGTTTTTTGTTTTTTTTTAAATACTATAATATATAGGAAAACGGTATATTGTATGTTTTATTCAGTTGCTTCATTTTAAAGAAAGGGGACAACCCAAGTATATTTTATGTTATTTTATGAGAATGCTCCTGAGAAAGGAACGTATAGAATGGACTGAATGTTCTCTCTTAATATAGTTTCTATATGTACCCATACATACATATATTTAAACTGAAAGAAGTAATTGTTTTATATAACTATTTTTTTCAATATGCATATTTTAAATGCATTTATTATAATGTTTTCTCATGTTAGATTCAACTTTAAGTACCAAAATACATTTCAAAAGTCTGATTTTATTTGCAACTGGGAGTTGACTGGGGGGGGGGACTGTTAATTTTTTAAAAATGACACTACTAGAATTTTACAAGATATTTGTAGGGAAGGGAAATAAAAGAAGCATCTCAAGGCATTCTAGTGGTGTTCTATTTACTTCTTTGTTCGATTAAAATGATTTTCCCAATACATTTATATCAATATAACTGTTATTAACCAGTAGTATTATAGGCAGCACTTAAGCAATTCAGTTGATTAGTAACATTCAGCATTTTCCCTTCTGATTCTTGAAGAAAATGTATGAGGAAGGATGAAAAATAAGTAGTGCTAGAAAGAAAAGTTACAACATCGTGATCTTTTTAAAAGGAGACACAAATACGAATTGAAAAATACTGTAATCCCAAACGCACACATTTACACCCCCTAGTGGCCAATCTAATAACAGCACTGTGGAATCATTCACAGCTAATCTACAATTCTGGCCAAAGAAGTTATAAGAACACTGAATGGCAAGGCAAACTGACAATTCCTTGAAAAGGGTACAAGAATATTGAAGAGAAGCTTCTAGAGAGACAAATTCAGCATTATAATAAATATCATTGGGGATGGGAAGATGTTTGGTAAGAGAGGATTCATTTCCCAATTTGCAGTGGGTCAGTTCAGTTCTGTCAGGATTCTGTCCATTAGCTCTTATCCACTTTGTTAGATTCAACAATCATTTTCTAAAGCAAGAATACTATTATTATCTACATATTAAAGGCAGTCAAGATACTTATAAGATGTCTTTCCCTAGCAAAACTAACAAGGAATACAATGTATTCCCCTAGCTCTTAAAATTTAAGGTTTTGTTAAGAGTTGTTGTATATAAGATTCTGCGACAAAAATAGTCATGCTTTCCAGAGAATGGGGATCAATCATTTTGTTATTCCCTTTGCAAATCCTTTAAATTTGTTCACAGTTCATTAATATACGCTCTGGATTCCTTTCCTTTTTTCCCCATGTTCCTATCAGGGCTGCACTTTAAAATCTATATATAAGGTGGGTAAGTAAAGCTCAGTCACAACAACTGTGGTTTAAAGAACTTAGGTGCAAAGATGGTTCTTTGAACATCTTTGGAAGAGTGAAAGTAATTTGGAGAATTGTACTGAGAGATGTCCAAAATCTTTCCTGAAAAGAGTTTTTATTGTAACATTGGGGGGGGGGAAATAGAAAAGGTGAAAGAAATGCAAAAAGCAAGTATTCTTCACAAACAGAATAAGCATGTCAAATTTTCCTTTTCATTCTAAAGCTACTCATCAGTATACCTATTTGTGTTATAACTGTAATACCTAAAATTTAAGGAATTGCTATGGACAGTTGATGCAACATTGTAACCAAATGGGTAAATGGGTGCATATGTTAGTTACAATGACAGTCTGTGGGAATGTATATTTCAAGAAAATTAATGAACCACTAAATCAGTACTATAAAACATAAAGAATTTATATGTAATTAAGACATTTGTCTTCATGCTACCACAGAAAAGTTAATGTTTATCATCTACATGTTAAAATGAAACTCTTAAACTGTCACCTTGTATCATTTGTAATGCTGAGCACTATCTCTATTAATAATATATTAAGCAGTTGTATCCAGATATATAAATTGGTAGCTGATTGCAGTGGGACAGAAAAAGGATAACAGATAAGATTATGTTTAATAAAAGTGTTTTTACATTTTTAAAAAATACAAGCATGAGTGTGTGTGTGTGTTTGGATGGATGGATGGATGGATGGATGGATGGATGGATGGATGGATGGATGGATGGATAGATAGATAGATAGATAGATAGATCTAATAGTTTTTCAGAAAGAAAATCCAGAGAAAGTATAAACATAAACATTCCTATTTCTGTATATAAAGAAAGAAAAACTGGTTGAAGTCTGCAAATGCTAGCAGTAATTATTAGCATATTATTCCTCTAAGCACAGAAAACTGATTGTTGTACTTGGATGTATACTATTTTATACAAATCTATATATGTTTGTGTGGAGGTAGCCACACAGACATATACACACATCCCTACGGCCACACCCTCATGTATATGGATCTAATTAGAAGGACATTCGAGAAACCCAATAATAATGCTCTTTTGCTACTTTACATTTCTCTTTTTTCTATCAGATAATTTGTTAATTATAAAAAAGGATATAACTGCTGACTTATTTGGAAAAAAAATAGTACACATATTTAAAAAAAGCAAAAGTCAGGTACATAGAGCTTTTATGTTCAACATAAATTATACTGTTTAAAATGCAATATGAATAGAATTTTTTTTTCGAACACTGAGTGAAATCGGTTTCTTAAAAAACAGCTGCTCCAATACAAGCGGGCCAAACAAAAAACCCCACCTATAAATATTTATTAAAATTCCTCAGGTTGATACTAAGAAAAGGGGGTTTCATAGCATAGATTAGAACAGCTCACATAAGGCTTCTTGCTGTATTCTATGTGGTTGTGTTAGACTCCACTATAATACAGCACAGCAAAATATGAAAGCATAACAGCGCAGCTACAATATGTACACTGAAGACTCTTGCCTCAAAAGTAACCAAGAGCATTGTAACATTTTTGGAGGACTTTAAGAGAAAGCCTTCTTAGAATAATGATGAAGAGTGAATGACTAAGCACACGAAGCAAGAAAAATGTCCAGGTCAACTCATTTATAGTAATTCAACCTTCATCTTCTGATTTACTTACTGTAAAAATCTATTAAAGCTCCAATTTGGTAGTGAACTGTAGCCATCTACTGGAATAAGAAGATAAAGCAAATGCTTACAACAACATACATCTCCAGAAATCCAGCATGTTCTGCTTATTATCTAATCTAATCCTGGAAGAAATCTAATATACTTAGATGCTATTAATACTATTAAAGGCATTATTTTCCAAGCAACTGCTTGCTCGATTCAGTGTGTGCTATGATTTGGGTGTCAAGGTTTTAAAAATGCTTATATACAGTGTTTTATTATTTCCCATTGAAGAGAGAGAGGGGGTCCATTAATTCTTTTTATGTTCCACCAAATAGAAAAAGGTTGTGTTCCACTACCAAGGTTTTTATTACTTTCCAGAAAGAGTCTGGTACAGAACTTCAGTAACCTCCGTACAGAATGCTGTTTCTGTATCGAGCAAGCAATTTACAGTTGTGGAATAATCTGTTCATAGAACAAAACATACTTGCAAAGGAGAGAAGGGGAAAGTACAAAACCTTCTAGGTTTCAGTGTTAGGAAAAGCATATGTCTGCTTTTACACTAAGACAACTGGAGCCACATATAGTTGCTTAAGATGAAATTGGATCCTCAAAGAAACGGATCACTCAATGCTGAGCTAATGACTCTTTTCTCAAGACTCTTTCAACAAATGATTCTTTTCTCTTCCCAGGCAGACACACAAACTCAATAAAGGACAAACTAAAAAAAAAAAAAAAACCATAAGAAGGGACCCAGTTCAAATATGCAGATGAGAAATCAAAGTGACAAATGGCATCAGCAATGCAACCAAGCTCCAGAATTTAGGCTGTTTGATTAGGGGACAAGGAGCTTTAAAAAGATCCTGCTTTACACAGCCTGGACTGTGCTCTGAAATAATGTTTCATGAGTCTGTACATTTGTTTTTTAAAATAGAGATTTCGCTCCTGAACTCATAGGTTAAAGCAAAGCAGCTGATTGGCGTGGAAGGAGGTGTGCCTTCGAGTCAGTCTTGATTCCTGGTGATTAGCTCAACAAGGCACTGTGGTTTTCTAGGCAAGGTTTTTTGGATGTGGCTTTCCATTGCCTCCTTCCCAGAATAGAGAATGAGTGACTGGCTCAAGGTCACCTAGCTGACTTCCTCCCTAAGATGGGAGTACCCTGTTTCGCTGAAAATAAGACCTCCCTGGATAATAAACCCAATTGGGCTTTTGAGTGCATGAGCTGAAATAAGCCCTCCCCAAAAATATTGCAGCCAAGAAGTGACCACGCTCGCCGCCTCCTGCACCTCAAAAATAATAAGACCTCACCGAAAAAAAGGCCAAGTACTTATTTTGGGAGATCAAAAGAAAATAAGACCATGTCTTATTTTCGGGAAAACATGGTAGAACTCACAGTCTCTCAGTCCCAGGCCGGGTACCTTAACTGCTGCACCAAACTGGATTCCACTGGTATATCTAAACCTATAAATATTGCCCATGCAAATATCATCAAAATTTAGCACAAGGGGAAAGCATATAACTCAAATGCTGTAAGTATTCAAATTCTCTTAATTCTCTGTCTCAGTTTTCACAGTTGAAAAATATTATTAACACTTATCATGGCAGACAAAAGCAGAGCGAAATTGTGATCAGAGACAACCACAGCATTAGACGTTGTCCAATGAATTCTACAGCTGTCGCCTACAATGTGATGACTGGTCAACTTGGTGGTTTGTTGGGAGAAACGTGGTCCAAACTTAGAACTCTGAGGAGAAACTTTTAATTTATCCACCCAGTTCCAGGAAAACTATTGGTTGTTTCAGAAACTGTGGCCACAAGACAGATATAATCTAAGAATACTAGAGCTTTATTAATTAATACCGGAGAGTAGAAAATATAAGTACACAGCAATATGGGGAATGATTCAAATAGCCTCCTTCTAGTTATGAGTCTCTACCTTTGTAATATACAACACATTAATTTTATGCATGCTGTTCTGACAGTTCACATATGACTAATAAAAGTATTCCTTTCAATTAAAAATCCCACAGCAATGTATACTACCTTCTAATGGACAATAAGAAAATGGGGTAAAAGTAGTTGCCACCACAGGCAGCTAAAGAAAACTTTCAGCTGATATCGGTATTTAAGAAACCCCGAGATTGCCACAGCTCCATGGAATGTGGAAATATTATAAGAATTTCTGTGTACAAGGTCTCTTCCTGTGTTATTTTTGAAGGGTATCAGTCACATACTTAAGGCTTTCAAAGGACTGAATTAAGTTTCCTAGGCTGATGGCAGAGGCCAGCATACCTCTAATTTCCAGTGTCATATCAAAGCGGAAATGCCATCAATTCCATCAATTCAAAACCCTCTTAAGAAAAGGATTAATTAAAAAACAACAACATATAAATGCATCATAGGGGCATACACATAACAGATAAAAGGAAGGTGAGGCTATTCTTGACCACAGTTTATTGTCAGCAAAATCACATTTTTTTTCTTTGTATTTCAGAAGCCTTATCTTCTAAAACTACAGTGTTATTAAATACTGTATGTGTGTTTGCGTGCGTGTTGACATTTTTTCCCAACTCTTCATATATCCAAAATAACCATTATTGGACCAGGAACTCAAGAAACCCAAAATCAAGAATCCAGTAGCATGTTTTCCAACTAAAAGTATCCACCTTATGATAAAATGTGCTTGATACTACCAGGGTTACACTGGTAGTATTCACATGGTTTTTTATAATGACAATGCCTTTATGTGGAATTTGCCTTATTAGGATCAATCACAATGCCTTATGCAAATGAAACCAAATAAACAGCTTTATCCTGGGGTTTTTGGTTGCATTTGTATAAGGCAGGGGTGTCAAACTCAAGGCCCAGGGGCTGGATTTAGCCCATGGGGTGCTTAGATATGGCCTGCAGGGCTGCCCTGGAAACAGCAAAGGACCGGCCCGCTATGCCTAAGCCAGTGAAATTGGAGCTTGGGAGAGCCGTAAGCCACCATTTTCACTGGCAGAGAATTGCAGGATGCCATCACAGCCGAAAATGGAACTCGGGAGCTCTTTTTTGCTGGCAGAGTGCTCGGGGCACCACAGGTGCCCTGACACAAGTGGCGTTGAACTGGCCACGCCCACCCTGGCCTCCAAGGTCAAACACAACCCTGATGTGGCCTCAATGAAATCGAGTTTGACCGCCCCGGCATAAGGCATCCTGATTGATCCCAATAAGGCAATTTCCACATAAATTCCTAATAAGGCAAATTCCACATTATAAAAAAAAATACATGAACAAAGAAGAGCATTTGTTAAGATCAGGAATGATATGCAGGAGTTGCACACAGACACTCGCCCCTCCCAGTCCTTTCTACCCTTTTGGGTGCATTGTCAAAGCTGGTCAGCGGACAACCTAAACAGCTCTAGGAACCTTTTCACATTTCATCAGGTTAAAACTTCTCCTGACTTAATGTCTTAACAAAAAAGTACTTCCAGAAAAAGTTTAGTTCTCACTTTCTCTCTTGAGAAACAACATCTCTTACAACATGTTCCACAAAGGCATACACACACATTTAAAGCATATATGTAGTCATGAAGCTGTCTTTTTTCCTACTTTCCCTACTCTTTCTTCCATCTACAATTTTATTTTCCTTATTTAAGTTTTTAGAGGACCTCAGAAGACATTGTCAGTTTTCATTCCACCATGATCATCTTGAGGCTTAGCAGTTCATTAAGAGGATTAGGATAGTGAATGGTGGCTGGAGTTAAGACTATGCTGAGATGACAGAAAATAATCCATCTGCCATTCTTTCATAAACTTCATTTTCAGAGCTGTCCTCGGTCTAGAAAACGTGAATTGCCATGTGACTCTTCAACTCCTTTTTTTAAAAACAACTAAGTTTTCTTACAGCTATTAAAATTTTGGATATCAATATTCCCCTACTAGAAGGACTGCAAGAACTTTAAAACAATGAACGGCTGGAATTCTTTGCCAAATGCTGTTTCAAATTATCAATTACTCGTTTCATATATGGAGGCTTCTCCTACTATCTAACAGTTCCTTATTTGTATTTTGTGTACAAAGTTTTCTTCAGAATAAAAAAATAGTCTATTTTCATACAAATTATTTACTTTATTAACTATCTTAAAAAATAGTATTAAATCTCAATAATGAGTCTTTCCGAACCTAAGTTGTATTTTGTCTTTTGGTCAACATTACCATTTTTCATCAACTATTTGGGGTATCCAACTCTTTCCTACAATGTTTTTATACTACAGAAGAAAGTTATAATGAGCATTACATTATTCAGTGGAGGCTACCCAAAGCGTTTACTATCCAAATCCACAATTTAGGGCATAATAGTCAGGCTGAGTTGTTTCCAAAACTTAAGTCAGAATATGGCCTACAAACTACAACAGTCTTAAGAGCTCCAGATATTTCTTTAAAATTAAAACTCTTTCTTTAAAAAGAATCTCCTGGAGCTCTAGGGGGGAAAAGGAAAAAGAAATAAAAATGCCTTATTCTCCTTGCTCAAAAACCTAATCTATGAACTGCATTGTCATACTTTCAAAACAATATGATGCATCTTAACAATGACTTTAGCAAAGAAAAAAAGTCTATAGCACCTATCAAGTTAGAAATCCAAACCTGATAACATTTGTTGTTATTTATTTGTTTTTTTGAGTGTTAAATGTATTTGTTGGCCAGCTCTCTCTGGGTCTTCTCTGGGTGGCTTACAACAATAAAACATAAAAAAGATTTTTAAAATGTAAAAACAACAATAGTAAATGAATGTAACAATAAACAGTGGATATACAATAACATGAAATTAAAAAGATGAGCGGAGAGGGAGCAGGAAGCACAGCAGGGAGGTGGGGCCGGCAAATTAGACTTGCAAACACCTCCACTAATGTAGTCCTCTATTCGGTCCCTAGGCCAACCGATAGAGCCTCTAAATACCGTTTTTATTTTTCTCCATTATAAATTTAGAGTTAGGGTTCAGTGTACAGATAGTCCCCGAGTTATGACCACAACTGAGCCCAAAATTTATGTTGCTAAGTGAAACATTTGTTAAGTGAGTTTTGCCCCATTTTATGACCTTTCTTGCCACAGTTGATAAGTGAATCACTGAAGTTGTTAAGTTAGTAATGCGGTTATTAAGTGAATCTGGCTTCCTCATTTACTTTGTATGCCAGAAGGTCACAAAATCTGATCACATAACCCCCACATTGCAACCATCATAAATATGGACCAATTACCAAGCATCTGAATTTTGATCTTGTGATCATGGGGTGCTGCAATGGCCGTAAGTGTGAAAAATGGTCATAAGTCACTTTTTTCAATGTCATTGTAACTTTGAACAGTCATAAATGAACTTTAGAGAGTTGAAGGCTACCTGTATAGACCAATAATCAAATGGTCTGTCTGTCTGTCTATCTCTCTATCATCTATATATGGTGGTGCAGTAGTTAGAATACAATACTGCAGACTACTTCTGCTGACTGCCAGCTGCCAGCAGTTTGGCAGTTCGATCCTCACCGGCTCTAGGTTGACTCAGCCTTCCAATCCTTCTGAGGTAGGTAAAATGAGGACCCAGTTTGTTGGGGGCAATATGCAGACTCTGTAAACTGCTTAGATAGGGCTATAAAACTCCGGGAAGCAGTATATAAGTCTAAGGGCTATTGCTATATTTATCTATCTATCTATCTATCTATCTATCTATCTATCTATCTATCTATCTATCTATCTATCTAATCTGTTTATGACTTTGAGTGCCATTCCTTACAAAAACTTTCCAGAGCACCATAAAATAAAAATATAAAACAGAAGTAGTGGCGTATGCTCGCGGTACAAATGCTTGTTTTAGAGGAGAGTAGAAAAACCACATTGGGAAAAAAGTTTCAAAAGACTCCCTGACTGAATTCTCTCAGCCCTCAAGTAGGGGAATCTCAGAACTGGCAGGCACTAAGGGCAGGTGTCAGTGTGGTCTACACAGTGTTCAGAGTAATAAAATACTATATATTACTGCTGTATATTTTTTTCCTAGTTGGTTAGCAATGAAACGTGGCTATTTGTGCACTGATTGTTCACATATTGTGAGCTCCCATTGCCAAAAGTATGAGATAGCTTGCTTGTGGTAACTCACAAATTATTATTATGCTGTTGGTAATAGTTGAGGTTCCGCTATCATTTTTCAACCACACAACAGAAATCTATAAATGAAAATAAGCAAGCTGAGAGGCTCACTGTAAGCAAGTTCCTAAACAATAGTCCAAAGCAACTCAAGGGAGCATTCCATGTAAAGGAAAAGGCTTACAGAAATAAATATTGGGGCTTTAAAAAAAAGTTGATCATATTTTTGCTGCTGAAGCCAATTCTAGATTGAATAAAAAAATGTTTCAGGCTATGAGGATTATGGGTCCATGATGGTGATGCTATGACTTTATGAAAATAGATAGCTCAACATTCAGTTTGCAAGAAGGGAGTGTTGAAAAGAAATAACCATATTAACTTACTGAAAAAATCATCTTTTATTTTAACCCTTCTATTTCCAAAAAGGAGGGAAATTGCACCACCAAAAATAACCATTTATTTTAATGGTAATATGTTTAATGCTAGGAAATTTCAAAAATTGGGCTATAGAGCAGAACCTAGGCATGGGTTATTCAACCTCACTGTAAACATGCGTTGAAAAATTAGAAGCAAGATAGAAATTGTAACCTGGTCAGTTTCGAAGTTTTGTATCTGGTAAGTTGAAGTGGCAGAGAATGACTTCCCCTTACTGAATTTAAGCTCTTCATCATTTGCAGAGAAAAATTCCCATGTAGATCGTTTCTGAGTAAACTGCATACTGCTACAATTCATCACCTTACACCATACTGATGATATTTAAGCAGCTGTCTTCCGAAGTTAATTTACCTGGGATGGCATAACTATCTGAAATTTATTTAGTGATGGTGTAGTTTCTTCTTCGATTTACCAAGTCAGCTAATGAATACAATGTTAGCTGATTAGTTGTTTATGCCTTAATTGATTAACCAATTAAATCAATATACATTTTCACAAGGATCAAAAACAGTTTTGTAAGAAAGCCGTACATTTTTGCACTAAAATAATAGAGCTATAATTAACAGCCAACATCTCCTAGATGGAGAGAAGAGGAATGTCATTTAAGAACGTAAAGGACATTAGAAATTGTAAATAGACAGGCTGCCAGATGCTCTTTGAAGTTACAAAGACATATTTCCCTTAGGCACTTCCTAACTGGCAGGCTGAAATCGGAACAGTTCAAATATTTAGATTTATCATAGATTTATCATTTTGGGGTAAAGTGAAATCATTCTCATGCTTTATAGAGAAAGGGTTTACTGGTTGCTTGTGCCTACTATTTAAGAAGGGGAAGAATAGTTGCTTCTGCATGAGAGTTTACTAGAAATCTCTAAAGAAATTTTAAGAAACCGAGAGGACCAACTGTTGTGATAAAACTAACAGTTATGATATGATAAGCATCTGACTTGTGTTAGATTTTTGCAGGAAGTTGCTTGAAATGTGATATTAAAACCAAACAAATGATTATATAGTGAAGAACTGCTTAAGATATTTAATTGTAAACTGTATAGGGTCTATTTCAAATCCCATCCTTTTGTACAGGCATGGTGACCAAATAGGAAATATCACCAAGACAGCTGATCACACCTGCATAACTTAAAATAATGACCCACACATTAGAATTCTTAGTATATATTTGAAACAGGTTGTGGCTTTGTACAGCAGTGAGTTATATCAAGTCACTCCTTCTCAAAGCTTGTCAAAATAAAATGTAGGAGCACTTAAAAAGACAGTCCTAAAGCACACTCACATGGGGGAAGTATGATTTGGTGCCTCAACAGAGCGTCCTTCTGTATAAACGTCCCACCAAAAGCATACCAGTACTATCACAAACACAGAACAGAAAGCATTAATAATACCTTCACACAAAAAGTAGCTCAAGCAGATCATTTTCAAAGCAGTCATGGAGAAAGAGTAAGCCACATGCCTAATTGTGTCACTAATTATTACGCTGGGTTCTGGAAAACAGAATCAGCAAAATGAAATGTTGGTTGCAGCTACTGCTCTGTGTCCTTTTGCAAAATGAATATATTCACTTAAATTGAAATTTTAAAACGTTTGTCCCTCTGTATTACTTTCTACAGAGTTCAGATTGTACTATGGTCACCTTAATGTTCGTGTGTGCTGTAATTATCAAAGCATTTATGCGAAATTAAAAACACTAAAAGAAGTAAGATTACAACATGTTGTCCGCAATGGGCAAATTAAAATGGGTTCTTTTTATATGAACTCTTACAGAGAAAACTATTATGAGAAGCACAGTGTTTCAGTTTTAATATAAGAGTTTCTCTCTCTAGGGTTGCAAATTTACACACATCACATATATGGATGTTACACAACTTTGTTTGGAATTTCCACTCTATTTCCCTCAAGCTCCTCCTGGCAGAATCTTGAGATAATGGGAGTTTATGGTATTTATATGTAACAGAGAAGTCTATCATACTACTCAGAAGTGTTCAGAAATGCAACTCTACACACACACACACACACACACCATAATTAGTTTTGTTTTGCAACAAATACTCTGCTATTCCAAGTTTGCTATTACTAGAGTATATATTTCCCTTTAAAACCAGGACTGCAACTATTTTTTTTAAGAGTAAATACTTTTTCAAGCTGATCTTGATCCAAGTAATTACACAGACATATTCTACAGTTTTCCTGACTGCTTATAGAAATCCATTCCTACTGCC